>NC_142197.1:20463312-20768000 GCF_026936395.1 Plectropomus leopardus | reverse complement strand
CTTCAAGTCATTGTTCTATATCAAGATGGCACGGGACGTTAGTAAGGCATTGGATATTTTACTTAAGAACACAATTTAAATTGATGTTTGCTTGAGATGTTGTCCTGATAATTTTGGTCATCTGACTTAAAAACCTAAATTTAATGGACCTCAAGGCCAACCTATTATCAAAATCTAACAACACTGGTAACTAGCTGGGCTGCTTTCTAGTAAAAATAGTCGGCAACACTGGATTCTTTTGGATTTTTGTTTGTGGCTACCTGTTAAAGTCCACCATTGACTTTCATTTTAGGTTTGTTTTTAATCTCGCTAACTCCTTTTGGAAATGTCTGGCTCTGGCTCCTAAATGCTTCACCATGTTCACCAGCTGGTTGCTGGCACAGCTATTTTTTATGACTGTAAGGCCTGACTAAGCTTTGTTAATTTCGTCTGAGTACAAAGATGCATTTAGCATTCGTGCACCAAAGGTTACTCTTAAAAGATTCACTGACTGTGGTGAATAAAGTTTCAGAGCTCTGAATTCTTGGAGATGACTGCTAACATATTTTACAAGAGTTTGCGGGCCGTCTAGACTGGAGAGCATGAACGATTAGGAGGCCAAAAAGTGACGAGTCAGCATCTGGGTGTAAGGAAGCGATGAGGGAAAGGAGAGATAATGGAGAGGAAGTGAAGTGTTGGGGCGGCTGGCGGACAGCAATGTCACAACTTTGTCTGATGGTGAAATGACGGATAGAGAGAGAAAAAGAGAGCGGTTATGGCTTCCACTTAGGAGGATGGGTGTTTTGTATTTTAAGGTTGCCCCCATTCATCTTTCAATGCCTTTCTCTTTCTTTGTGAATTGCGGAAGTTCACATGTGGAAAAAGTGGTTAAATTCCTCTGTTTAAAGTCTCCTGAGACTCTGGTTTCTCTCAAAATGTGCCCTTGATTTCTCTTGATGAGCTGATATGGTCATTTAATGGAATAAATCTGTGGGGTTTGGTCGAAGGTAGATTCTTCTGCAGTCCATGTGATGAGAGATGGAGGATCCAATTTCAGTTCAGCAAAAGGAGAAATTGTGGGGGATTTCAACACACAAATTTCATTTATGCTTTGAGGGCAACGGCAGGAAAAACTGAAGGCTGAATTTACTCAGGAGAAAAACTCAAACAAATTCACACTCTTTAGTATTTGAGTGTAACAAAAACAGTATGGTAAGGCACTGTTGCGCCTTACCATGTTTATATTAAATGACTGAGGTGTGGTTAGGCAACAAAAATGTAAACGTTGGTACTACTAGGAAAGACTGTGATTAGCAGTATAATAAGGCAAAGCTAATTGCAGGTCTGTGACTGGACGTGAACTTCACAGGCCATTCAACCACCGAGACCTCTACACCCTTACGGCCCCGACATATTAAACCTGCAGTCCGCTGTCGGTCAATGATTGGCTGATTTAGCATGTTGAATCGGAGACGGCGAATAAAATCCCTTTGATTGGCAGTCCAACTCAGTGCACGAGAACAGAAGTGAGGAAATGAACAAAGAGCCAAAGTCAAGAGGGAGTTAGATCAAAACTAACTAGTTATGTAATATCTATAGTTTTTCCTTTGTCGTTGTGCTCATTTCACACGTCCTTGTAATTTGATAGCTGGTACATGGTAAATACATCAATGATGTCCAATGCGATGATTGGTAAGATAAATTTGAGCTTTTATAACCCATGTGCCTGCTGTTTGTTTTGAAGCATTTTGACAGTTTAATGATTCAATGAAACTGTGGTGGGAAAAACTGTCACTCATTTGATTCCATCCTTTTGAGTCTTAAAGCCCACACAACATCCACAGCCACTGCAGATAACCATATGCATCTGTTTTATTGAGCGTGTAAGGCAGTAGCCACTTCTGGTTCGCTTTCCCAGGAGAGAAACTTCGGTTCTGAGTGCATTCTGAGAAGAAGCTTTGGGGCCAGGAGCTAAAGTTAGTCTTCCTACTATTGACAAAGTCATCTGGAATCCACATTAAAATGTTACATTGACATGTAATAGCAGAACAACTGCTTTATATAAAGAGTCTACATTTTTAACATAAATCAAATCAGACTTATTCAACTTAATCAGTAAGATCTGGAGGCTTTCTCACTTTTATAGTAACCCTGGTTCACTCCTGCCAGTTGTGAGTGAAACAAAATACTGACATATGGGAAAATGAGTAACGCTGGGAATAGCTAGTAAATTCTTTCCCACGTAGATGTCACACACACGTGACACGTGGCCGCTCTGCTGTTTCCTATCCTAACATTCTAATGTCACTGGAGTGTGTCTGCTGATTTGTGTGTGCAAAAGTGACGGTTACTTTAAGTATATGGTGCATGTGAGTAAAAGTCAGATATTTCCGAAATGTTCAGCAGCTTTGACTTTTGATAGCTTGATTATGTTTCTAAAGTCAAACAACTATTAAGGTAGAATACAAATTTAAGGAGTATTTACAAAGTTTTGATGAAATCCTTAATAAATGCTTTCTTTTACCAGGAAACAAGTTGCTGTCAAAATTGGTGGCTGTCAAATTGCATTCTGGGATACATAAAACATCGGTATTGGAGGCAGAAGTAGATGAGGTGCATCAAAGGAAGCAGAGTACAGAAATTTAGGGAATGGTTTAGAATTTTCGGAAAAAACCTTATTCGTTTTACTGCCGCATGGTAGATGAGAAAATTTGGTAAAACTTCATAATATAGCCTCTGATTCATAATGTTTCCGAAAATTTGCACATAGTATTTTCTAAAATACTTGCAGCATCAAGAATTCCGTCGCTCCTTTAAAATTCCCAAATGTTACTTCCTTGTCCCACTCTACCTACATTAAAGTACTAGTAGGGACTAGTAACTCTTTTTATATATAATCACATGACAATATTACACTTTAAGTTAAGAGGAATTTAAAGGTAAATTTTGGAAATCTAAGCTATAACTACCGGGCAGTATTATAAAGTATTATCGAAGATTCATACCACTTTCCATGTCTGCACAGTAAATATGAAGCTAGCAGCAGCAGGTGGTTATCTTGGCACAAAGACTGGATACACAAATTAACAGCTAGCCTGTCTTAAAATAAAAATGTAATAAAAACACTAAACACCAGTTTTGCCAACTCTTTTCAAATAAAAGTGGCTAGGACTAGCTCCAAAAATTGCTCTAAGTTGCACATTTATTTTGGTTAATTTCATTGTTCATCCAAACATATATTTCTAGCCTTTTGAGTGATGGTCTGAATAAGTCGCCAGGTTCTCTTACAAAATAAAAAACTACATACTGCGTATTAATTTATGAGCTTTGGTGTTGCTGGTGGGCAAATTCATATCATAGCTTCATTTTATTGGGAAAGTGGAAACAGAGACAAACAAGTGAAGTCACAGCAGAGAAATCACAAGTGGGATTCAGTCCTAGGCCAGCAGCAGAGTGTGTGTCTCTGGTCCACTGCAGTATCTCTGGAAACAATTTCTTGCAAGAGCCAGGAGTGTAAAGAGATGCTTTAGTTACAAGTTCCTGTTTCAGGATGGGACTGGCCATTGGTGGAAACAGCCCATGATCCAAAAGACCATTTGTCTGACAAACCCTATCCCTAAGAAAACAAACGTGCATTGTTTCACAGGGTCGTTTCTCTGAAAATACATTAATACATTTTCCCAAAGAGAAGTGCATAAATAATAATTACTCAGAATGACATCATTGGACCTTGCCACCCTACTCTGTCTCTGTCTGTCTAGTTGCCTTGATTGGTTAGGTTGGTTAGGTTTAAGCATGAGGTTCAAGATTAGTTAGGTTTCAGGTCATGGTAAGTCAGTCAGAGGCAGAGTAGGGCAGGTCCTTTTATTACCATAGTGGGAGGGTCCGATGGTCATTCTGCATAATATTTAGCCATGTGCTAAATATGTTCAGGATGAGTGTGTTGGATATTTTCGGAGAAACAGCCCATGATGTCGGTGTTTGTTTTCTGGATGTCAGGCTGTTGGACAAATGGCCTTTCTATCCAACCGGACAGTTTTCTGACTATTGGGGCATCCGAATTATGAGCCGTTGAAGCACCGCTTCAAGACGCAGCCTTGATTCCACAGTCTTTGAAATCCTGCCTTTTTTTGGGTGGTTGGTCTCTGACCTTTTTTAGCATCATTATACAAACAGGCTGCTTTAACACAAAACACTAAGCTCTCCAAATTCCCCTAAATCCAGCACATACTGTATTAATAGAAGGATGACGTTTGTCACAGTAGATGCGTTAACGGCAAGAATCCCAAAATTGCACAGCCTTTCTGAGGGTTTTTTGTGAAGCTCTTGTTCGGTGTCAAAATAATTTTGGTCTACGTTGCTGATACCAAATGTTTCATTGTTCTGTGACATCTTGGCAATAAAGGAGTTCTCACATTTTGCTTGTCGGCGCCTCTAGTCAGTCCAGTCCTCTGTTACATAACCAAGATTTTAATAGTGAACTTCTTTCATGCACACATATAGAGCGTAGCCCTGTGCTTAACTAACTCCAGATCAAACATGTCGTCTTACAGACTTGATCTAAGATTCAGTCAAAAGCAGCATCATAAGGAGAAATTGTAATATTGTTATTTTTCTGACTGATTATGATATATTTTGTTGTTGTTGTTTCCTTAGTAACAGTAGCAGTTAATTTGAGTTGTGTTTCTTGTCCAGTATTTACTGCAGTTATACACACAGACTGTGGTGCTATTGCTTCCTCTATTTTGTTTGTGTTGTGTTTCTTTGAAGTCAGTATGCATCTTTTGTGGTTTTGTTTTTCTTGTTTCTGTGCATTTCTTTGCAGTCTTTTTAGTGTCTTTGAAATTATACTGTGTTTTTGTTTTGTTTTTTTGGTCATTTTGTGCCCCATGAGAGAAATTTGTGCCGTTTTGACTGTTTTGTCTCTTTGTGGTTCCTTGACATCTTTCTTTGGTTGTTGTAGTGTCTTTGAGTAAATGTGTGTCTTTTTGGTCCAGTGTCAATTTGCTGTGGGATTGCCATGACATTATACATGGTGATTTGATACATTGTTAATACAAAAATATTTATAAGTGCAGATTTAATAAATGTTAAAGCATTACTACTGTAATATAGTGATGCCACTTTAAATATGTTGTTGTTAAACAGAATATTGTTTCATTTAACTAGAACTTCAAACTTAACACAAGCTTTTGTTTATATTGTGGTGATTCGTTATGAATAATCAAATCTATCTTTTGTTTTTTGCCATGTCAAATGGCACTTTATTAATGTATCATGGATGCCAGTCGGAGCTGTTAAATCAGGGCTGCATAAAATAAGAATGGTTAATTGCAGTCTGGAGCGAAACACTAGGACTGTACCCAATTCCGAATTTTACCAGTTGAATCATATTTGGCTGTTCAATATGAACAATAAAAGATTCTGTTTTGTTTTGTTTTTTTCCATACAAAGTTTTAAGGTTTGAACAGGGTTTAGCCACATGTTCAATGTGACAACAACATTCTCATAATACAGTAAACAAGCAAACTGCGCAAACAAACAACGGATCGGAAATGCGCAATACCTTTTTGGTGATACTAGATATCAAACAAAAGCCAGAGACTGTGTCGTATTAAGTTGCTGTGAGCTGTAAATTTCACCTCCTAGCTAAAGGCAAAACCCTAATTTTATGCAAAATGGATCCTTATTACAAAAGTGTATCAAAATTAATCCATCTTCTCTGTAGTTTAGCTTCTAAAGTCAGACCTCCATAAACAGCACAGCAACAGAATCACTGATTGGATAGAAGACTTTACACTGGGATGTTATGCTAAACCTTTTTAAAAACAAGGGTGCATGGTATGATAAATATAAACAGCCGAATAATCTTACGTATTTACATAAAAGCTCGACTGTATTCAGAGCTGAATGGAAACAGTTGAGCAGTTACAATAAGAGTCTGTTATCAACCATTACTAAACCTCGTGACGAGCATCCCTGTTTGACCGTAGGTGTCAAAGCAGGCTCAGAATTTCATAATGACTGCAGTAAAAGTGTATTCTAAGAAGCTGAGTGTGTGTAGACATCACACTCCTTTGAATCCTTTCAATCTGAGGCCTACAGTATAATGGGTTAAATTCACATTAATAATGACTGCACTGTAGTGTTATATAATCCTTTTTTTTCAGCCCTTTGAAAGCCCTCTTTAAAACAGCCATGCAGGGCAAAGAACATGGCGTCCTATTGACATCATAAGAAACAAAGCTGATCTTAGTTCAGCCCTGCTGATTCCTCTGTGTTCCTTCTGTCCTTCAAACATCACTTAGCACATAAACACAAACTTGTTTTTTATGCAACTTTCACACCACATGGGATGTTTAAAATCAAGTTTCATGCCTGTGGTGGTAAGTTGACATTAAAGTGTTATGGAATCCAAAACGCAATGAGATGTGCCTTTCACATGCATTATAGAGTACTGTCCTTAGGCTGCAATCACACCAAGAGCCCGTTTACTTTACGCCGCCAATAGAGGTTTCTTGAGTCATTTGATAGCATGCTGATTCCATTAATTCACATGTTTAAAAGAGCAGTAGACACACTAACCATAATTTGGTGTCAGAACCTAAATTCATACACAGTGTCACTCTGGTTGTCTATTTGATCATGTTTTGGTATTTTGCCTTTATTTGGTATGGGACATAAACCCAAACCACCAAATTCAAGTATGTGAGTTTGTCATGAAACATATTAACTTTTGCATGATTTTTGGCAAGATGAGTCCTGATGGCTTTTGTGATCTCCATGAGATTAACATTTGTAGTCTTGAGTGAACTATCTCAAAAAATTTTGGATTTATTTCCGTCAAATTTGGTTCGCAAATTCATGTCATTCGTTTTTTACGTTCAGTTTAGTACTTAAATTCGTCCAGTTCTTTAATTTATGAACAAAAACTTGCAATTACCATCAGCCTCAGTTGTACTTTGTAATTAGTGCAAAATTTTAGCTAATAATAGCATGCTAACACCCTAAACTAAAGTGAACATGATTATATGTGTGTCTAAGTACAACTTCATGGAGTTGCTGGCAAGGCTGTGTGTGTGCTTTCTGAGTCATTGTTAGCTATTCATTGGAAAAGAGTTGGAAACTAATTCCAGCTGTTGTTTGTACCTTACTTTTCCTGATAGCGCAGTAGGGAGCACAGCTGTTAAGGGTGAATATTCACCAGTTGTGAAATACCCCAAAAATCACTCCAGCGGCTATATTCATGGCAAGTAACACGATGCAAATCACAAAACAAGCTTGATGGGTTGCTGTGGTAACGGCATAGACATCAACTATGTAGCTATGCTGGTGATGCGGCTAACCAACAAGAAAGCCTGATAAATGCAGGTCCATCATTTCACTCTCCAAACAAGGGCGCTGTCAAATCTCTGCATCTCTTAGTGGACTGTTGTTCTCCATGCTGTAACCCTTCACTGGTAGCAGCTTAGATTCTGCCCGGCATTTTCAGCACTCTGGATTTGACCTTGTTGTTGTGTGACGCTTTGAAATCAAAGTGATTTTAGCATCAAGTCTTTGAGTGTCCAGACTTAGAGGCATCTGTAGATGTTCAATTAGCTCTAACAAACCAGCTCTGAGGAATCACCAGGCCGATGCCGAGCCATTGGTGAGCGTCTGTCGCTCTAGTTATTGCGGTGTGTCGCACACTGTTGGAATTAATTGGCCTTTGTTTGTTGTTTTTCAGTTGATCCAGCCTGTTGAATCGGCAAAGTAAACAAACTGAAACAAGAAGTGAGACTGAACCGAACTTAAGGTAAGATGCATTTTTTTAATCATTGAGCTCTTTAGCAGAAACATTTTCTGACTATTTATGTTATTGTTGCTGGCCCACAGTAAATATCTACCCTTTCAACATAAGGATTTGTTGTTAATCTGGTTACTGGCTTAACAGAATCTTGAATTCGTTTAGTTGGTTCCATTTTCGGTTTTTGAATGACAAATACACACTGCTGCTGTCTGCTGGTATAGAGCGTTATTTCCTCTCATATGGGTGCAAATGTATGTGCTTGTTGGCCATTGGCTGTTGTCTTTGTTGTGTTTTTAAGTGCAACCTTTTGGCTAAGACACAGGTGACGAGAGGCGTAGCAACAGTCTGCCTTCATTACCACTAGTTCTTTGTTGTCCTTTTTAATGTATCTGGTCCTTGAATGTGGTTTGGATCCAAACTGCAAAAATGATATTTCATGTTGTTTTTGGCAATCTGAATATGCCAGAAAGTGGATTTGAGCTGGCAGTCTGAACAAGACTTTAATTTTGTCATCTCTGTTGTGGGAAATTACCTTAAATTGAGTAGGACCGCTTTATAGCAGTATTGGAATCTAAGATTATTTTTGCATCAGTGTAATGAAGGAGGCTGAAGGAGGCCCATCTTAACAATTGGGCGTTCATTTTGCTATTATTGCCTTTAACAGACATTCCTGTCTGGTTATTTTATAAACAGTTATTTACTGATTTTCCATAAAATTAACTGTACAACTACTAATACTGCAATGTAAAATAATATAGAACATTGTATGAGCTTGTTCCATAATGGCCCCATGCCAATTGCCTACATGGTGGGTTTACCCAAGTGAGCCCAAGATAAGATGCCCATTTTGGGTCTAAACCCACTTGTACCCACGTAGCCTTAGCATAACCCACGTAGGGCGCACTTATGGTCAATTTACTATCCACATGGGCTCCACATACAAATGGTGGATGATAAATTTAAAGAAACAGTCTACCACTATGTAAAATATACTTGTTTGACCTCCCTGGATGTATGTTAATGATTTACTCTGAGGATTTCTATTGGATGCTAGTTGAGTCCGACACATGGTTGGGTTTAGCAGCAAACAGATGTGAATCAGACCATTTTTGTAACAAGCGTAGTAACTTCTGTGTGTCTCCAGTCTGAACAAATTCCACTGTCACTCTTCATTCCTTCATCCATCATGGCTGGAAGCAGATGAAGTGTGGGGTGAAAATAAACAGGCCAAAGGCTTTAGCTCCCTGAAACACTTTACTTCAAGTTTTTTCATCTAAGGTCATCTGCTGGAAAATGTTTGTGTAATGGTGGTGACAGAGACATCTAAGAAATAACAACCTGCATGATTTATTGCACATTAAAAGAAAAATTAAACAGAGTGACCAGTTATAAGGAGAGAGCATCTGATTCATTTATCACTGGTCAAATGTCATGTTTTACCCACAAGGCTTACTTAATAGTATCTTCGCTATAATCTTTCAGCCTTGAAATGACAATTTTCACGGATAGGCAGCTATCAAAGGAACCTTACTTTTAATCCTTCCTCAGTGATGAAACAGTGACTGTGTTGCAGCAGGCAAACACAAATCACAAAAATTCAAGCTTTGTTAATGATAAATATTTCATCTTTTTTTAAAAGGCCAGAACCTTGCTTTTATTTTTGATTCTAATGTTTAAAACTGTCCACACTGAAACAGGCAGACAGAGGACGAGGGGTGGGAAACTGTCCCCATAAAAGGTCACATCCTCCTGCTGTTGTCGTGTCAATACGCACGATGCTCCGAGACTTATCCAGCAGGAAGTAGAGATGAGTGTTAATCACTCCTCGTCTAACAGCACGCACAGATTACACAAACTTATATACGGATACACACATGCATGTGAGTTTACGTTATACTATACGCACAATAATAATGTATATAACCAATGAATTATACATTCAGAGAACTGTAAATATTGTAACTGGTAACCAATTTCTCAAGTTTTTCGCAGCTGACTTGGGGATCCTGAATGTCAGACTTTTCCCATCAACATATGAGCCTGGCATAAAAGTTGTGACTCAAAAAGTGTTGAACAAAATACTAAATGTCTCTCTCGACAAAGTTTTGACAAATTTTCCCATAACTGTCTGAGCAGAAAAAAAGCTGACAAGAGTGACTCCCATTTTATTGAGTCACAGCTGTGCCACAAGGGGTTAAAAGTCATCTGTTTTTTTCCCCTTCTTTTTTTTTTTTGCCCTCGGTAAATGCAGACATAATCCGAAGGTCATAATCTAGCAGAGAGGTGGCAGAGCGGGCTGGTAATCCTCCTACATCATCAGGGAAGCCCCCATCACCATAGCCCCCCCCCCCCCGTCCCTGACAAACACATCCATTTGGGCTTTACGCCGACTCCTGCTACTCTGATGAAATGGGAAATATCATAAAGTGGTTTGCGACACGTCACAGCAATATCCAGCTGCATTTGTTCATGTGAGCCTCTCTGACATGATGACGTCAAAGTGAATCGTGTTGTTTTCAATGATACAGGCCTTGATACAGAAGGATTTCTATAACAGAGGGAAAAGGCAACTACAATTCAGTTGAATATACTAAATCTGAAAAGTGACTTGAATGACTGACCAGATGCTGTGTGACCGAGCGCAAGCAAGATCTTAGTTAAGTTAAAACAGTCATTTAACCCCCTGAAACTGACGCAAATTGGTTTTATTTCTTTCAAAAACGCGGAGAAAGCTTTGGCCACATTTAGCTTGTTGCCCAGACTGTCAGTGGTTAAATGGTCATAATATGCAGAGTCTGGAGGACGTGAAGAGCATTACGCATGACACGTAGTTACATATCAAAGGTTAAACTTGGCATTAAAGGGTGTTTCTTTGGAATGTGTATTAGGACTTAGTGGTTATACCGGCTGATGAGCACGTCTCAGTCATTCATGGCTGGAGGACTTTCTAAACTGCTTTTAGGTGCAGTAAATATTACAGTTGTATCTATGAGGAGACAGCCTTGGTCCAGGCAAAAAGTTGAGGACAAAAAGACTTTGTTGATCGGGGATTTCCAAGTGGAAAAAGTCAAATCAACTCCTTCATAAATACAGATTTTGGTTCTGTCGCTACATGGTTTAAACACTGAAATGAAATAAAAAAATAAACAGCAAAGAGCAGTTTATCCAACATCTAGCTATAGTTCTGAATCAAAAATGTGTCCATACATTATTTCTTAACTGGATTGGAGTCATGATTGTTGGTTCAGTGCAGTCCCTCAATGAGAGAGAGAGAAACATTTTAAATTTGTCTGACACTTTAATGACTTTCCAGTTGAGCTGTTCATCTTAGGATCTTCAATATGATGTAAACATGGCCAGTGTCATTGCTATTTTTTATTGCAGTAGCACTTTTCAAACTGATGTTTTTAAATTGCAATTGCTTTTATTACCCTTAGCTTGTGGGACACCAAATTGACTAAAAAAAAAGTAAATCTATTATCTAACCTCACAGTGTATGTCTGCAATACTTTTTTTGACTTTGATTATCTGATTTCTGTGAACCTCGCCAGTAGCTTACTGTGTGGATTGACAGTGCTGCTTTAGTAGAATAATAAGTGTATTTAGTCTTGCAGTCATTTAAAAGTAAATTCACAATAAATAAAAATAATTTTTATATTGTGTCGCGCTATAGAATGTAACATTTATCTCTGATGTGTTTTGGTTGTTTATCTGTGAGAAGTCAAGAAAGAAGCTATTCATCTTTTTAGCAAGCAGCACATTGCAGGAGACTGTGGCTGCCAACTAAATAGACATGTTCTTTCAAGTCCAGACTGTTGGTGGTTTAACAGTCACAGTTTACAGAGGCTGGAGGATGTGCAGAGGATAGGGCATTACATAACAAAGGTTACACTTGGTAATAAACAGTGAGTCTTTGGAGTGCGTTTTGAGGCTTTTGGGTATACCAGCTGAAAAACAAGTCTCATTTATTCAATGCAGAAAAGGCCCTTCAAACTGTTTGTAAATTTTACAGTGGTATTGGGCAATAAGTTGAAGAGGACAGAAAGACATTGTTGATTGGGGATTTCCAAGTGACTGATTAATTTATTAATAAATACAGAGAGTGATCTGATTCTATTGCTACAGTGTTAAAAGTAGTTTTAGTTATATGCAACTTTTATTTTAAAAAGAGATTTTCACCTTTCTGTCAAATATTGCCCACTTTTACACTTTGGCCAGATAATCACTAGATTCTAATGGGTAGTTGTCCCTTCCAATTTAAACATAACCATCCTGATCTTTTTATAAAAGCCCCTAGGGAAACAAGACTCCAGGTTTACTGTGTGGAAGTAATTTGTGGTGATTAAACGAATCACAGATCTGTTTGTTAGTACTTAATGCATCATTTCAAAATGTAATAAATGATAAGAGCATTAAGGCAACACCTGAATTTAGCCTTGAGTCTCAATTTTATAGAGGGGCCCGAAGTAAAACTGTAACTATAAGGCTTTTATTAGTTCAGTTACCATTTATCTAAACAAAATTACCAAGTAATAATAAACAAATTGCAAATAACGACCTAAGGCCTTATCCAGTATTTTTCTTAAAAAGGTTTTTTGGGGTTTTTCTTTTGCAAAACACAACTGACGCACTGTTGAGAGCATGCTAAACCAACTTAAACTACAACCCAAAGCCTAAGGCTGCACAAAGAAGAAGATGTTTGCCAGTCAGAAGGCGACGTGGAGCAGTGACCTTTCGTAAGGCATTCTGACGCCTCTGTTGCTTGAAATAATCTTAGAAGAATAACTGCACATTTATAAGTAAACTGCTAAAAAGTCCTCTTCGTGTCATTAGAACCAGCCATGGATGTATTAAGAGATGTGTTAAGGTTGGGCGCTAGTCATCCCTATCAGAGTTGCTCAATGACACATGAAGCCAATAAAGATCTGTTTCTGCAGTATGAAATTACCCAGATAATCGATGCTGCTTCCCCATCAGTCAATAGAGACATTCGCTGGCAGAGGTGGCAACTTCTAGTTTACTGCACTGAGAATCTGAATATTCTAGACTTTCCACATGTTATTGGACTGAAAGGATCAAATCCCAATAGTGAAATGAGCCATTTCACAGGGGTTGTGATGTTCAAAAAACATTTATCATCTGATTTACGGACGTCTCATTCCCAATAAAAGTCCCAGGAGCTGTAATTCCATTTTGGCCTCTACAAAAAATTGCATCAAAGCCCTGCACACTCCCTAGGGGCCTAGAACCAGCACTATTTTAGTTATGTCTGCCATTGCATAAGAAGTCGCCTCTATTGTGATGCCCCACAGTGGAGATAATGCAGCATTCTTACATTACAAGCCCAAAACTCACTCAGCCAAAAATTCGCATTTACCGACATGGTAAACAAGACCGTAAAAGGGTCCACAGAACAAAGAATGAAAAGGAGTTTACACAAAAACATTAATCCAAGTTGTGAAATTGTTGTTTAAAGTCCAATCCTAAGTGTGTGTGCTGACCCCTCAATGCATAGATGTATTATGAGACCTGCATCAAATGGACTGCAGTACAATGTTCTCTTGTCTTCCTTCAGCCGGTTGGGTATGCTTATTTCTGTTACATAGCTGTCCACAAATATAAGTGTTCTGAACTTTTTGGTGTATTTTTCACCTGGGGACAGCCTCTGGAGTAGAGCACATGCTCCCAGTTTAGAGGGCCAGCAGGCTATGTATCTTTGCAGCCCCTGTATAACAAAGTTTGATGGCCTTTTTGTCTAAATCATGGCCCACTGACAGTCATAATGTAGGCTGATCTGCATGGCCGTGATCCCCAGTTTTGCAGACTCTCCTATCTGGCTCCTCATTAATGCAATCAGTGGAGAAACAACAACAAGCATTCAATTTGTACGGCAGAACATTTCTTTCATCACTCACAGAGCCAGCTGATAAATCAGCTTTTGCTACATCTAGTTAGTAAGAAAACTTTTGCAAGGACATGTTCTTGTTCTTGTTTAATTGTTGTTATGCTATTTATGCAATTAATTTCTGTAAGTGTTTGGCCAGCGGAGAGTCCAGGGTCCTAAACAAAATGTTGAGCCCACATCATCAGGATCTTACCAGGCTACTAAGTGGTAGGGGTAAGGGGTGTATTAGGATTGAATGAGATGATTTGGTTATGATGAAAACATGACAAGCAGAAATGATCATACCATTGTGCTACACAGTGATTATGATTATAATGTTCATATCATGGGTGCAACATGCAGCCAGCAGTAAAATGCCTGTTGATACATCAGCCCTCTGTATCTCATGCGGCTGTGCCAGTGTATATTTCCCAAGAAACCAGTCCGAAGCTGATTCACTCAGGCTGATGCATCATGCTCTAAACAGCCATTTGTTTTCATACCATTCAGTTTACGTTAGTCTACACGAAATGACACAACTCATCTCCATGTGAACACGACAGCCTTCGACCTCTCCGATGAAAGCAAACATAAACTAATCAAAAAGGTGATGAGTTTCGATGACCTTTTTCCAGTTATAGTACCCCATCTCTTTATTTAACTTCTGCCATGGTCAGATTTCATGTTGTTGCTTTTCCTGATTTTTATTTACCGCCATTTAATCCTAAAAGCCCTGTTGTGGGAAATTTCTTTTTTTGGTACTCCCCACACAGAGTAAAATAATGAAAATAGCAGATACTGCTTTATTTTCCCAAATTTGTTTGGGTCACTGTCCATGGAGCTGATGTGAAGAGAAGGGAAGAGACATAGTCCTTCAACTATTTCTCCTGGATATCATTCAACTATTTCTGAGTGATTACTATCCAGCGGGAACATAGTAGGAAGCTGTGGGCTCAGAGCCAAAGGCAATACATCTGTCAGCCGCGTCAGCTCATTCTGCCACTTGTTCCCCATGTGCAGTAGTACATGAGGAAAAATGATCACAATTATGTTAATGTTTTTTGGAAGTGCTTCACAAACAAAATATAGCTTAGAATTTGGAGGAAAAACCCGGGAGGTACAATGAAAGATTAATCTATGGTTCCGAAAAGGCTATCAAGACTAATGCATTCAGTAATCAAGCATGTTTCCCTTCATGTATCCTCACACTGTGACCTCATCCGCAGTAACAAAATGGGCTGACACTGTGATCAAATAACTCTGGTCAGTCTGGAGGCGACTAATGAAGAAAAGGGAGAGAAAAAGTGGGAGAGGGCAGACTACAAAAAGCAGCAAAACAGTACTGAACAAATTACTGCACCATTTTGGACTATTTTTTGTACCTGGCTGTTAACACATTTATTCTTGCTGTAAAGTTGGGCATTTTAACTTGGGGATCTACAGGGATGACCTCTGCTTTGTAGCAGTTTCAAGTGGCCATTAGAGGAACTGCAGTATTTGGCACTTCAGTGTCAGAAAATGACTATTTCTCACTTGATATACTACCTGAGTAAGCTTTTTTCTAAAGTTTTTTTGTTCTTAGTCACTAGTTTTAAGTCTTTTTCAAATAGCATGATGTTCATTTTGTAAATGATCATTTTGAGTAAAATAGACAATAATGTAGTGAATGTTTAAGGCGTGGCTACTTTTTGATTGACAAGTTGCTACCATGGGAGTGTCCTCCAGCCCCTGCTCCTCCACAGTTCCACCCTCCAAATATGGTCAATTCTGTTTCCAAAACCCATCAGACAAAATGCCAACTCAAGGCTTTGAAACTAGAATCTAAAAACCAATTGGTGACATCACACGGGCTCCACTTGTGATGCCTACAAGCACATTTAAACAACAGTTCTTGGTTTAACAGTTTTATGTGTGGAGCTATTTTTTGGCTAGATGAAGTGACCTCCTGGCGTTTTTTGTTGATAGGTGGATTTGGACTTTTGGATGGAGCCATGCTTACTGTTTCCACTCTTTATGCTCGGCTAAGCTAAACTAAGCTAAGCTGTAGATTAATATTTAAATGTTATCAGTCTCCTCATTTAGGCCTACTTCTGGCAAGATAAGAGTTTTTCTTCCAAATTGTTGGGATTCTTAAGTTGCCATCTTGGGACCTTTAGAAAATGCCTTTTAATGTACCACTGTGAATGTATGTTTCCTTAAAACATCTGTGTCTGGGACTGACGGGGCCCCTCGTTTCCCAGCAGCACATGCACATATAAAGCACTAACATGTACTTCAGCTGTATGACTGACGACCCATCACAGTTTTACTGATCATGATCCAAGGCGGGCTACCCAAATTCCCAAGGTTACAACAATAAATATGATACTCAGTACAGGCTTTACAGTGAGCAGTGACAGGTTTATAATTGGCAAGAAAGTTCAGATAAAATCCAAACTTGATCCTGATGTGAAAGTCCACCAGGGTACCTACTGTAGATGACGTACTTCCAACTAGAGGGGGGGACCAGATGCCTAAATTCACAGGATTCTCAAATGCTTACTTTAAATAGAGAAGTAATGGGTGAATGCAGCCTTCATTGCTTCATTTGTAACCATTTATACCTCTTTGTAAATGAATATAATTGACTTATTCAAGCACTAATGTGTCTGCAGGAAGGGTTGTCACGCCCTGCTACAAGGTGTTAGTATGATGCTTAGAGAGGTCATGGCGTCCGTTATTATGTAACAGCATTGCATTCATAAAATTCTACCAATAAAACCTCTGTCAGAACACAGGATGCAGTCAAGCCCGAATAACCAGATTTAATGCGCAAACAACATGATGTAACGGCACAGTCAAATATCAAATTAAAGATTTTAACTGCAGCATTTATTTGTGATTTGGTCATCAGACATCGCAAACTGAAGTCACCTGACTCAGAAGCAGCTTGTTAAGACCCTTTCAACCAACATCAATAAAAATATGCGCGCGTATGTTGGCAATGAAAATCGCATCACGCCTCAGTTCCACAGAGTTCAGACAAGATCACGACTGTTTCAGAGCAACTGTGAAAACATGAACAGATCGTCTAAGTGTTCTTTTAAAAGTCGTACATTTTTTCTTTAGTCAATTTGAAATTCATACACACCTTTTTTAAGTCAGTACGAGCACTACGGCGGCATTAGGCTAAAAGTCACCGTTTATCACAGTCACCCATTAAACTGACAATATCACTATATCTATCTCATACTGTTTGATGTCACAAATTCCTCCATGATTAAAAGTGTGCTGCAGGAATTAGCCCAAAAATGGGTTAGAATTTTAGCACTTTTGTGTCACAGCCAGTGGGTTTTTGAATGGGTTTTTGGACAGATGCCTGAAGTAAGGTCTGTTGTTGACACAAACTGAAGATCTATTAGGGTTTTGTTGTACGACATAAAATATGCCAGTAAATACCCAAGTCGTGAAGCTTTATGTGTCTTAAAAAGGTGGTTTCTAACATGTGGCTGTACGGAAAATCCAAGAGAAAAATTTGCTTTTTGTCAGGGAACCATCATCCAAGTTGGCCTACAAAGAAACATCCCTAAAGCTCTCTATGGAGTAAACCATGTTGAGGACTTGGCTTTGCACATATTCTTACTCACGCATCCCAGCCATTAGTAATTATTTTCCCATTCCTTTCAGTATTTTTGCCAGCACACTCTTTGCTTGTAGTTTGCCTTTTGCTTTTTAAATCTCAGTGGCCTCTGATGAGAGTCCATTCTTTGTTTCAGTAGTAGAACATAACACAATAGACAGGCTGAGGGATGACACATCAAGAGGGTTTCCCTTGATCTCATGAAAATCTACCTGTCTTACTAGTCTAACCTGTAATGCTTCTCTCCCTTGGATTTGCACTGAACTGATTTCCTAAAATATGGAATGAAGCATATCCTGTATCAGTTTAATACAGAACTTGTCTTTTAGTGTCCAATGCTGGGATACTTCAGTATTTTAGGGGACTTGCGCACATTCTGTTGATTTTTATGCCTCTCTCCCTGCGGTTTTGGCAAAAATGTCCATGTTGATGAATGAACTGATAAGATTTTTGGTGGTCGAGGGTCATTGCGACCTTCTGGCCAATCTCACTCCTGAGAACACCTTAAGGGAACTTCTTCACATTTGGCTCTGTGCTGCAGAGCTGAAGATGAATGTTTTTGAACCTATAGCTTGTTTGTAGCAACCTCCACATTTGAAGAGTTGTTTACTATTGTGGCTGCATATGAGGCTGGACAGACATAAATGTAAACTGTAACTTTAACTTGACTTGACTGGTTAACAGAGGCATAAAACCACAAAACAGTAATTGTAGTTTTTCATACTAATTTGTTGACTTTGTTGATTTGTCTGTGTTGAATTAGTATGTAGTTCGGATGTGGGACCTGCCGTGGTTATCCTGCTGGTGTGAGATTTTAGAAGTGTGGTCTTTTATCACCTCCAATAAACAGGAAGTAGCCACTGAATATGATCATCAGTCTAAACACCATTTTAGTCTGTTCCACTTTACATCCTTAACAACCTTTATACAGTACATGTTATTTTAATCTTTTAGTGTTTTGAAGTCATTTCCCTCTTAGTTTGTTGGAGGCTTTTCATAACATCACAGTTCTGCTCTTCAGGTGACGTACATTTCTAAGCATACTGGCATTATTTGGTTTTTCTTAGTTTCAAATTGCAACACACAAAATGAGCTGAAGAGTCAATGTGACCTAAAACCTGGTGGCTTTTACATCTGATATTATACAGATACTAATAACCTGGTTAGCAATTCATCAACATTTGCTGGTTTGACTGAATAGGATAATCACCTGCCAGCTTGTTTGTGTCTTTTTAAGTGTCCAAATGCTGCTTACCTTGCATTGACCACAGCACAGAGTCCTCGTGTGACCCTTTATAAAACACAATATACAAGCCGACTCCAAACACAATAAGTATGACTTAAAGTCTCTCTGCGAAAGACTTTCAACATTGTTTTCACAATCTAGAACTTCTGTGCTCTCATTATGGCAGAAATAGAAAGCACATTAATTCTCCTGACAGGCAGAACAATGTGTTTGACCCTCTCACCTACAGCCTGTAATGCTCCCTGTAATTGTCCTTCTGGAAATGAACCTCTTGATCATGCCTCAGTGATTTAAAGGTTGCTCGCAGGGAATTAAGGGGCTCTTGTGTTCAAAGTTTTCTTGATACCATCATGAAGTTGACAGAACTGCTCCTCCTCGTCTCATCACTCATTTTGTCTCAGCTGTTAACTTTTTACCTTGAAGAGTATTATTCAGAACAACCAAGTGTTTTTATATTAGAGTTCGTGTTTATTTGTATTATTTTTTATTATTTATTTTTTTAATAGCATTAGTAAGTAGTGTCTTAAACCTGCTTATATACAACTTTGATAATATTCACATTCTTAAATTGATGGTTTATCACAGAACTGCTGCATTTATTAGTGGCAGTTTTCTCTCTTTTTTTCTGATTTCCTGAAATCTTTAACATTTGGTAACTGACACTTATGAATAATGTTTAGTATCTACATAGTAAATGGAAGCCTGGTTCCTGCTCACATCCTAAACCCTATAGCACCATCTAGTGTACTTTGGCAGTAATTACTAATTTTTGTCATATATCAGTGCCTAGAATATTTGAAATTATAAACTTTTTTTCTGTACTGTCAGTAACTAAGATGGATGTTTTTAGCTGTCTCACAACAATAGAGTGATAACTGTTTTATAATATTACTATTATAATAAATAAGAGCAACATCATTATTAATATAATATATTTATTCATTTATGTTTGCAGTCAAGTAATATATATTGGGCCACACAAAATAATAAGATATGCTTACACACCCCTTAAATACCCCTTAAGTATGAAGAAAAATCTGTTAGACAATGCCCCTGCAAAATCAGCTGCAATATTATGCATAAATATGCTTTTATTATTCAAAAGCAAGCTTAATCCAAGAGGCCTAATTAGCAGTTTTTTTAAATTATTAAAAATAATAAAATAATTAATTATTTTAATGCAAATAATTAATGATTTTTTTAAATAAAGAAGTTAATAAATACTGTTAAATTATAAAATAATTTAGAATTCAAATTTTCATTCTCATGAAAACCTACACAGTAAGCTACAATATCTATTATTACACTATCAATATTTGAGCAATAATTACAAAAACACTGAGAACTTGAACTAGACTTAGAACTTAGAAAATGTACTGTAGATATTAAGTTTATATTAAGTTTATATGATTATGATTAGTTACTAGTGTGGACAACACAAAACATTACAAACAATGCTTTGCGCTAATGTGGTTAGCCACTTGTTGGCAATCATCATCATGTAAGCTTTAAGCTAGTTTGTAATATAAGAGAATTTGATATCATAATGTTTCACTTGATTTAAGGGAGCTGTTTTTTTATTTTTTATTTTATTTAGATTTTCTAACTATATATCGCCCAACATTATATACTTCACTTGAACATAATTACAAATAGAATTTTGAGGACTATTTATATCCAAGCACATTAACAGGTGTATTATTTACAACAATGCTTTTCCTAGTATTACTTTCTATGTCCACCAGGTGGCATGATTGCTGCATTTTTGGATAAACTGAAAGGGACAGGTTAACTGAGTTCAGATAAAGAATGCTCTTTTTGAGCAAAATCAGGAGCACCAGTGAGCTCCTCAGAATGTATTATAGAAGCAAATGATGGCATTTAACTTCATCATTCTCTGATTTGATGTTATATCATGCAGTTCTCAGTCTAAGTAAAGAAATGCAGCTGAAAACAATGAAGGCACAACGGTGTTGGAGTGTAATCATACCACGACCTTTAGTTTTCCTGGTTCTTGGTCTCCTCCTCCCCCAAACAAAAGTGATTAAAGCTGATTAAAAACACTTCATAAAGCAGTTATGTGATACAAATCAGTGTTTCTCCGACCTAGTTTGGCATGTCGCAGACTGGCCGCTTGCCTAGCACCTGCTGATGTGTCCTCACCTATTTTTTCTGCATGATAAGTTAAGATCCAAATATTCAGGAGGTTTTGATAGGTGCCAAATTATCTGCAGAGGTCTCTTCTTCTCCAAACAAATTGACCCAGTGATTTAAACCAGTGTTTTTCTGACACTGCTCTTGCAGATGGTCTAATAACTAGAGTGGCTGACATTAAAATGTAAATGGACCCGATTGAGAGCCAGTGAATGGTTTGTCAGCTCTGGGCTACTGTAGAATTCAGTAGAAGAACTTATTCTATGACAAAAACACAATGCTTCTTATTTTCAGGTGATAATACATTAAAGACAACAAAATTATTATATTCCATTTCTGCCAATATATTCCTCTAAATCCCACACACATTGAACCTTTACGTGATAAAAATGTATGAAGAACAATGGCTACCTCGAAGAAACATTGTTATTTGTTGGGAAGAAGTACAATGAAATCTCAACCCCAATTTCACCAGCAAAAACGAACAGCCCAAGAAAAACACAGTCATTATAACAGTTGAATTAACGAAAGACACACTGACACACACACACACACACACACACACACACTGCTTTGCACTGTCCACTTCACTCCTCTATGCAGCTGACCCATAATCCTATTAGTCAGCACATTTCCTGTTTTTATTCTGTCTGCAGCCGAGGTGCAGCACAGTTGCCTTGGTGCTGAGTTCAAACACCGCTATAACCACAAGACGTTGCTTCATTTCCAGTTTTCTCAAACCAAGCCACTTCTGAATTAGTTCAATGTGCCATATTTTTTAGGTTTTCAGCCAAATTAGCACATTAGAGAATTCAATAAATGTGACATTGATACTGAATAGATTTCAGCAGTGGTGGAATGTAACTAAGTGCTTTACTTAAAGGGAAACACCACCTAAATTAAGAATTCCAGTATGTTGTTTTCATGGCTTTTAAAGTTCAGTTAATATTTGTGAAGATGAGCTGCTCTCTAAAAAGGCCAGAAACCACAGAAGAAAGTCTCAAATGTGTGATGTCATGTCTTGAAATAGGAGCCTGATTTTGTGGACACAGAGATTTTTTTTCTTATATATAGTATATATCTCTTAATGAACTCTCCGTTCCCATTGTCTATGGAGCAGCTCCAGACTTTATATTTGATGACATCACAAATTTGAGCTTTCACACGATCTGTCTTGGACCAAAGGAATAACATGTAAGAATTTTGAAAATGGGCGTAGTTCCCCTTTAA
Organism: Plectropomus leopardus; assembly: GCF_026936395.1. Taxonomy (NCBI): domain Eukaryota; kingdom Metazoa; phylum Chordata; class Actinopteri; order Perciformes; family Serranidae; genus Plectropomus; species Plectropomus leopardus. The sequence continues at coordinate 20,746,099 of NC_142197.1, read as the reverse complement.
GTAAATTCTGAGATACTTGTACTTAAATTGAGAATTTTCAATTGATGCGACTTTATACTTATACTTCACTACATTTCAGACATTTTTTTTTTGTATTGTACTTTTTACTGCACTACATTTAGCTGATGTTAGTTACAGTTTATTTTTTACATTGAAAAATTAGATAGACTTATATATGATGCAGTATGTACCCAGAATACAAAGTATCTAAATTAGTCGCCACATTAGCAAACTACAGTATTAATATTCTCTAACATGTATTCGTTAGTGATAAAGTAAGAATAACTCAGTATTCTATTATGATGTAACCCTATGAAATGAGTCATTCTGCATAATGAGTACCTCTGCTTTTGATACTTTAAATACATTTTCATCACATTGTACTTCTGTACTTTTACTTATGTATTTATTATTTATTTACTATTTTATTAATGAAGGACTTTTACGTGTAATGACGTATTTTCAGATTATTGTATTTCTACTTTTAAAAGTGAAGGATTTGATTACCTCTTTCACCACTGGATTTTAGTGATTTTTGGTCCAGCTGGTATGTAGTTTGTAGTCTTATAGCACCCTCACATTGTAAAGCAGCAGGAAATGAACAGAAACAACATCATATTGCAACTTGTTAAACTCACTGGATCCTTACATCTCAGAGAACAAGGTGTGCTAAATGTTGTAGCTTTGGTAGAATTTGTTTAATTGCTATTAATATATTGTAACATCTGGTTGGAATTTTTGTGATCTTTAGATGCTGACAGCAGTAGATGCAAAGTTAGTTAGTGGAACAGTTTCTGATGCAAGTCACCTTCACTGGGTCTATTTTATCTGCTTTAACACTGTGTTTTCTGAAGAGGGCGCATACTCCCTTCATATCCGTTCATGCAAAGTTGCCGGGAAGCGGGGGGAACTCTTGGTTTCCCTTCCTGTCACATGAATGTCTGAGTCACTCATCTGTGTGGTCAGTGAAAGTGAGTCATGCTGGGAATCATTCCAAAATGATTTGTGTGTGTGTGTGTTGCATTTTTGCGTGTGATTTGGTTTTAATCTCCAGACTGTATGAGTGAAAGGGAGGAAGCGGATTATAGTTCTGATTAGATGGCATTATGAATTCAACAGGACGCACTGATCTTAATACACACAGACCACCAGACGGTCAGACGGACAGATTAACCGTGACCTCCTCCAGACGCGCCGACACACACTCACATGAGTGGGGTCACAGTTAACGTGTACCTTCAGTGTAGTTGAATGCGTTGGTATCATAGACAGCGTGGTTATCTGGTACAACAGAGCAGCAGGTTAAATGATCTGCTGTCCATCCAGCTGCTGTGACAAAGAACATCCAGCTGTTAAGGCACTGTATTAAAATACAAACATTAGCCTCAATATTGTACTTCTTATACTGACTAACTTATAAACTAAGTAAACAGATAAGAGAATAAGAGAATTTCCCGAAAGAACTGCCACATCTCAAATAAATTATTCAAGTAAACTTTCATTCTTTATCGTGGATGGATTAACCAATGGGCCTACAGCACACAGGCCCAGGGGCCTGAAGTATATTAAGCCCAAAGCCTTCACCTGCAAAGTGTCACTCAAACCAACACGTCGCCCAAGAAAAGGGACAGAGAGTGGCCGCAAACTGACACAAATTTACCAAAAAATGAGTGCAAACACACACAAAAAAAGAGGCAAAAAACCTACAGACTCAAATGACTTCAGAGACAAAAAGTTACCACAAAGAGACACACCACAGAGAGAAGCCTAACAACTACTTAGGGGCGCAAAACAACAACAAAAAGGGGCAACAAAGTCTGTGTGTCTTGCTTCTGTGTAGGGGAGGTGGTGGGGCCTCCTGCATGTCTGTGCCCACGGGACCTTTGTCTGTTAATCAGCCCATGTTTATTATTGACAAATTATTGGGAACTTTATTCTCCACATTTGTGTAATTGTGTAGCTGTTGACAAATGTCACATTTGTGCATGTTCAGCAGACTTGACACTATTAATTAGATAGGAAGTGTGTTGACGCCATCTCTGTTTTCTCTATAATTAGTGCCAAATGGCATAGTACTTTCCAAAAAAACTTACTTTTAAATTACATTTGAACTTAAATTTGTTCTAGAAGGCAGGGATTCATTACAGTAAACTATGTGATCTGTGCCAAAAGGTAGTCTCAAAAACTTAAGAAGTCATTGGGAAATCTAAAAATGAGGAAAGCCATGTCATTAAAGAATCAGTTCCTTATTTCTGGGAAATACACTTTAAATGTTTTGTCCAGATTTAGATGAGATGATAGATCCTCCCACTGCCATGTCTCAATGCTAACTGTAAAGCTAGCCTGGCTCAAAAGACCAGGTCAAAAACGGACAAATTCCTTTTACCTGCATCTCTAAAGGTTAGTATTTCACATAGTCATCACATAACCCCCACAAAATTATGTTTTTACACTTTGCTTTCTGTAGAGGTTAAACAAACTAGATATAACCTGTTCATACGTGAGTTTTAGAGGCACTATTTGCCAGATTTGTTACCTTTTGACAGTGAGCCAGCCTAGCAGTAACCCCCTGTTAAGCCTAACTATGCCAAGCTAACTGACTGCTGGTGATAGCTTCTTATTTATCACTCTAATATGGGAGCTGCATCAATCCTCTCACCGAACTCTCAACAAGAACACAAGCATCTCACCCAAAAAATGTAACTATGTAGGTGATACAATGACCAAATACAATACTAATCACTACCACTACAATACCACATCAGTCCTGGTGTTAGCAGGGATGCCATATTTTTTAATACTGCATCATGAGAAATAATTGAGTCGAAACCAAAAAAAAGATTTTCTGGAAAACAGAAATGGTGCTGAACAACTTCTGGTTTACATATTAAACATATATTAGGGAATACAGTTGACACAGGTTACTAAACATTCAGATTCGTAACTCATGGATCACTTCAGTCATCCAAATTCTTATGTGTTTATCAAACACGCCAACCTGCAATCATCCCACACAACAAACCACATAATGAAGAGGACTATAACAGGTTTTAAGTAAATGACAGCCTCAAAGAACTGGTTTGTCATCATCACTACCGCCCACAAACAGTTACATAATGTTAAAAAAAAAAAAGTCATAGGTGTTCAATCAGCCAAAATAATCAACACACAATAATTTCACTGGTTATTCTCCTGAAAAAGAGTGTGATAGTGCAGTATAAGCCTATGATGTAGCCTGACTGCACATTTATTACTGATATTGATGCTGGCTCACAAATATGTAAAATTACCTTCAGTTTGTCTGAGCTCTGTCATGTACGCCAGTGTTATACAATGATCAGTGTGTTTTTAAATATTATGTAACACACAGAACCTGCTCAACCTGCTGCGTCCACTTAATTTCCCAGGAAGCCTTTATCATCTTTTGGAGAGCAAGTTTCTACTTGTTGCTTTTAATCACGATATATGTATGAGCAAAACAATGACAGCTGCACCTCTTTTTTCAAAATTCAAAATTTACTTTTGAAAGTTACTTACTACATGTATGTACTATACACTAATATAGGCTATTTCATGATTTTTTTTTCTTACTTACACTTTTTCTAAATGTTAGTCATGTATTTAATGACAAAATGTATGAGAAAAATAGTCAAATGATTTTAGCACGGAATTTATTGAATATCTGAATCTGTCCCTTCCTATATATCCTATACATAAACGGATGTCTTCCACTGGGACTCCAATCACATGCAGATGTTCAGAGAGGACTGGTGGTTGGCTTTAATTAGCTCTTAGTATTCATTCTACATCTTGAACAAAGTTGTATTTGGTAGCATTACATTTTGCCAAAAACATCATGAAAAATTAGTTTCAGCCAGAGTTTATCTGGGTGGAAGTCCCGAATTGCAAAAGTCCATATTGAGAAACTATGTCTTAGAACCAGCCAACAGGACTTCTGTCAAATTGTCACAGCTGCTTTATTCAGGTCATAAAGATCGGTCATAAACCTTACTTTTATGGCCATACCTTCATTAATGTTGAGCACACTTTACTCTACACTAGTGTTGAGAATAGCCGAGGTGTTGCCTTTGAGAGGTAATGTTGAAACATCAGCACCCACACGTCATGTTTTTCAGAGGTATGTAACCGTGGTCAGGATGGAAGATGCAGTCATATCAGAATACAATGCCGACAACTGACTAATATATCCAATTATTAGACAGTCTGAGAGATAGCTGGAAGATTGAAGCTTTTTTTTTATTTGCAAGTTCAAATTCAAGAGAAGTCCTGTATAGAGAGAGGGAGATTTTTTTAATTTTTTTTTATTTTTCAGTGCAATTTTACATAGAATTGTAAGTAATCATAGTCTGTCGGCAGTCTGTCATTTCTACATTTTGATACATTTGCAAATTCCTTGAAAATGTCAGGAAAACCACAAAATCTGAAAGGTCTCGGCTTTTTAAAGTGAAACTATGATGGCCTGAGAGGCATTTAAAGGTCTTTGCCATGATACTAATTGTTACATACTGTTGATTAACGTAATCAACAGTATGTTACATTTCCATCAGGAAATGTAACACTAATGTTGTGACGTTTTCTAACTTTAAAGAAGTTACTGCAGCATAAAGAATTAATGCTTAATGTCAGATTTTTTTTAACAATGTCCTGTACTGTTTGTTGCACTTAATGCATCATATAGACTAAAGATCAGGGTTATGTCAGTGGGCCATGCATCCTGAGAGTTAAGAGGATAGACAGTAGCTAAGAGCAGATATACAGTCATGATATGTTCAGCATAGACCTGCTAATGTTGTGCTCTGATGGATTATGGGGCTGCAGAGTTAAAGAGAAACCTTATGACACTTTACAGCAGGAGGGGTCTGTTTTTTTTCTCCCCCATATTAGTTCAAACAATAGTGCATGCATAATAAATGCGTGTGTGGATCACCAAATAACTTGTTAATTAACTAGATACAGAATGAATCACTTTAATCTTGGGATAGAATTTAAAAGAAACACTTTAGTTTATATGTTAAAATCATTTACATTGTCAGTGTTGAGTTCCATGCTTAAGATGGTGAAGCAGAAATGTGCAGACAGAGCAGGTTTGTAAAGGATCCTGGGTAAGACCATTAGAGCTGTCCTGCTGAGAGGACAGAGGATCAGAGAGGTTAAGTTTCCTGAAAAGATCCACCTGCTGGGACACTGAGGCAGTCTGTCATGAATGAATGGCATAACAAAGTCACACACAATCCTGCAGCTACGGTTAGCTTTAGCTTTGGTTTGTTTGTATATATTTGATTGAAGCAGGGGTAGGTAACCTGGGGCTCTGGAACCGCATGTGGCTCTTTAGCCTTTCTTCAGTGGTTCCCTGTGCCTTTGACAAAAATAATGATATGGAAATAACTTTAAAACTATTTATCCACATTTCAATTCCCATATATCATTGTTGTAGGCCTGAAGGAGTTACGCACCTATGCACAAAAAATAAAACTCAAACATTTTGCCTATATGCATGATACGTCGACGCCCTGGCTCCATTTCCCTCCAAATTTTGCCATACCTAATAGCAGTGGCTAGTCTTGAGTCTAGCAAAGCAAGCTTTGGATTCTAAATCCAAACAGGGAAAAGTCTCAGACAAAAATAAAGAATCTAATACTTTTGGTGAGATTCATTTGCATTTACTGCCGACTCTGCGAAGTTAAAGTTCCAAATAATCATAAATAGTCGATTTCGGAGCAGCCACCTTGCAGTAAAACATATTAATGAATGCTCATGTAGCCCTTTCTGAAATGTTGATATGCTAACTAAGACTTAATATTCTGTGTTACCTCATTATAAGTTTCACATATGTTTTGTGGCTCCAGACAGTGTCTTTTGTAATTATTTTTGGTTAAAAAAAAGGCTCTTTTCATGAAAAGTGGGCAACCCTGGAACTAAAGGGGTTCTTGATCATTAAAACATTCTTCACTAGAAAATAGAAAAACAAAGAGATGATACATTTATAATTTTATAAGTCATAGATTTAGTCTTTTTAGCTGTCAGATCTAGTATGAAATGTTTTGGTAATAATATGGGAGCCTAAAAGTCTGTGAATGGTTTGCAGTATAATTCTTTTACTGATATAAACATGTAAGCCACAAAGATTTACTCGTGATATTTTCTCAGGGAAACGGGGGTGATAAGTGGCTGTGAGCTGAACAAGGTCACACTAAGTGTGATTTAAGAGTTTACACTTGCAGAAGTGGCTTTTTGCAACACTGGGAACTTGGCAACGCAACCACTGAAATTCAGATCTGTCATTCTGTTGCAAAAGAAGCCAAACAATGACAATCATCTCTTATTTGAGCATTAAAGGAATCAGACTCTGTGTACAGCATGAATTTAACGCTCCCTCAGATGAAGTACTTCCTCAAAGGTGATGTTGCATTGTAATTCAGAACAACACAGCTCTTTCGAAATGAATCACATTAATCTGGGATTTTGTACCTCTGACGCAAGCAGCGAGAACACCCTGGAGGTCAGGCTGGGTATCAGGTATTGTGGCGTCAGACGTGAGAAATTAAATTCAGCAAAACACAGTGTTCTGGCATTGAAGCATTTCTGACAGTACTGCTCTGTTAACCCCAACTGAATCCTCTGTAATCCTCAGTCAGTCAGTCAGTCAGTCATTTTCTGTAACCACTTGTCCTCGCAAGGGTCACGGAGGGGGCTGGAGCCAATCCCAGCTGTCATCGGGCGTAAGGCGGGGTACACCCCGGACAGGTCACCAGACTATCGCAGGGCTCCTCTGTAATCCTTCACTTGAAATTTGAAATATATTGACAATTTAACTCAACATTGACCTTTAGTTTCACGCGGGAACCATCGACCTCGTGGTTTAAAGTCCTGTGTTTGTTGGACCCATTCATCTAAGCGAACTTTTTTCTGGTACCATTATAGTGGCACCGGGTACACTGCCCAATTGGCATATTTTGTTGTCCTGTGAGAGCGATCAGGCTAAATCCTCAATCCTCTCTTATCAAATCTGACCTGCATTTGTAGCCACAGCCAGCAGCTCTATAGCTGGCTCTGTTGGATGATTGGTCAGTTGGTCCCTCCACAAGAGTTTCCCCACCCTTTGGGAGCCACCGTCTTCACCGTAGGAGGCAGAAATGTGGCATGGAGATCAAGGGCATGTGTTTAGGTGTGTTTTTGATTATGCCCTAAAGAACCCCAGTAATGTGTCCTTAAACTCAGAAATCCATTCGCATGTTTGCACCTCCAGTTCCCTTGTCTCATAGTCAATGGATTCTTTGAATGGGTTTTTGGTTTGAAAAAATAAGGTCTGTGGTTAACACAAGCTTAAGAGACTTAAATTATTTGTTCTATGACATAAAATACATCAGTAAATACCCACTCGCAAAATTTGCAGCTTTTATGTGTCTAAAAGAGGCGGTCACTAACAATTGGCTAAATGAGGCTCTGAACACGGCTTTATAGCTGCATAGCGGTGTATTTCAACCATTGTGTTTTTGTTTTAGCCCAGCAATGATTATTTTTACTTTTGGTGATTGCATTTAGGCTTCAAAAATCCTGAAAGTGGTGTTGATTTGTGAAGATTATCTTGCTGAACAAAATGTACAAGTATCATAAACGTTTGTTTACCACAGAGCTCATTTTCTGAAATGATCCAACGTGTTTGAACACATTTAGCAATTGGTATTTCAAAATCCATTTGCAGAAATCTTAAAATAAAGAAGTTGATTACATTCAAAGCTTCTCATGTGTCATAAGTAAAGTTTGAAAAACAGATGACCTTAGGGTCATTGGCCAGTGCTCAGCATTTACACTATTTAGGTTTAATTAAATGTTTCTGAAATAAAAATGTCTTTACGGCTCATCATTTATGTTAACTTGTGTTAATTATGTGCAATTACAATAACCAGTACTAGGAGAAGACTTGATATGCCTGTCCACCATACTGTAAGTGCATGCCATACCAGTAATGTCAGACTACAGTGACCACCAAGGACCTCCTGTTGTTCTACAGTTGCATAAGATCATTAACTAAAAGCCCAAAGTGTAAACAGCGAGCTGTTGTTGGTACACAGAACAACTGGGTGGCACAATTGGCTCCAAGAGTGCTTTGGACCTGTGACATAAGGCAGCTCACTGCCAATCTGCCTCACCCCGAGGGAGCTCCTCACCCTCCTCTGTATTTATAGGCTGGGTTAGAGAAAAGGTTTGGCAGCTCTGCTGGCACGAAATGTTAAATTCCTCTGTAACCCCACTGTACAGGTTTGCGTGACTGTGATTTTGAAGTGTTATTAGAAAAAAAAATTTAATGAAACTGAGGAAAAAGTGCTTTTTTTAATTGCAAGCATCAAATATTGTGCTTGAAATGCTCTTATTGTGACATTCAGAGCATTAATAAAGCAGCAAATTATTTGCTATCTAAAGATATATTGGGATGATGAGCAGAGAAAGAAGTTACGTTAAGCATGTGTGTGTTTTTCCGTGGTTTGTTGTTGTAATCCAGTCCAGCCGCTGTTTGTTAATGTATGTATCACACTGGCTAGCTCATTGCGTTGTTGTTGTTGTTGTTGTTGAAGTCGTGTGCAGAAATCTCATGCTGTCTGACTGTTGCATAGAGCCCCTTTAATATCTGGTTATGAAATGTTATTGTGTTGAACCTGCATGTCATGTAATCCAATAACTTGGCCCCCTCTCGCTCTTTGCTTCTGGAATACAAAACGCACATATACACAGATGCAAACACAATAGCTGAAGGCCACGAAGAATCAGTGAACTCTTGGTGCACTGAGGAAACATCACCTCGACTGTCTGGGTCACCAACAGAGGCAAATTCAGTTCATTCCAGTGTTTTTCCTCTCACTTAGTACACAGCAAGTCTTGTCCACACACAAATTAGCACCCACATTATGCTTAGACTCTGACACACAGGCTAGACCTGAAGATCCTTTTTAGGGTTGGTGGTTCTTTTCCAGCGTCTCTCCTAATACTGTTTTGCCTAAATTTTTCCCAGAGATGGCATCACAACACACACATGCATGTAGAGATCAAATGAAACCTTGTGCAGAGTTTGGCACTAAGGAGGTTATGGCAGGGCCATAAGGTCAAAGGTTATTAATTTTCTTACATCAAAAACCAAGTCAAATATTCTGTGGCAATGGAATCTCTGGTATTTGACTTCCAATTGTGCTTTTAGCTGTGCAAACATTCCCAGAGGCAGAAGTATTCTCATTGTTTGCGTTACACCGCTCTGCATGTTTGGCCCAAATTATGCAGTGGCAGCAGGAGGTTCTCTGGCACCTGATTTCTCAGTCTGAACACATGTTCAGAAAGATGCTGGTGCTGGGCTGTTTCTGGTACCAGAGTCTGTATGTAGCACTATTGACTTGCTGTATGGAAACCTGTATATGTTGTCTTAGACTTTTGATTAATCAATGTTTGCCCAATTTCTTTCCTAAGAACATGTTTACATAAGAACGGCCCTACTGAAAATAGAAAAGTCTTTCCTTTGCATTTTATAACATTATATATTGTATAGGATCGTTATAACATTGTGATCACCGATCACAGGATCTAGGCATCGTCAGTATACACAGCGACAGAAGGAGTTGGGCTTTCAAAAGATTACACTCCGGAACCTGGTTTCAAAAGTTTGCTTTTTACAGGCCCTCAAAACGCCTTTGTCATGTGAACAAAAGGCCAAACTCCAACAAAAGTTTAACATTTCATGCAAGAACAGTTGCTGTGTAAATGGCCCCAAATGAAGTGTATAAAACCTGTAGTGAGGGAGATATTCTCCTTATCCAAATTGTGCTTGGTACACTTAACAAGCTTTAGTTCACATTTCTTAAGTTTACCCTGTTTAATCTATTTACCGTCTCCAGAAATTGCCATAGAAAGAGGAAGCGTTGTTGTTTGCCTCGTCAAAGCAAAACTCAGAAGAACTTACCGGAATCCCTCTCATGGGTCTTGTTATTGTGACTTCAAGTACTCAAATGGACCCCATGTCAAAAAGGGAACAAGGAGCATTTTAGTGTGTTTCAGTTAAATGTTTTGGTTGTCATGGCCTGCATCTATACTGTTTTGGTTGGGTCTTATCACTCTGATAAACTCCTTTTTAAGCTGTAACTTAAATGATAACTGATAATCCCACCATATTCCTCTTTCCCAACACTTTTTTTCTTTCTCTTTCTTTCTTTCTTTCTTGTTCAACCTTGTGCTAACAAGACTCTAATAACACAATCTGCATCAGTGTTGATGAAAAATAGATCAGGAATATTCAACATATTAAAGGAAAACCACACACTGTGCAGAAAGTTTGGTTGCTCCATTGCTACGTGACACTTGTGAGTGACTAGTGACGACAAATTTGCTTACAAAACAGAACCAGTATAGACAGTAGTGTCTGCGTCAACGCTGTCATCACATAAGCACAACGCTGATATGACGTTTGCTGTCTATACACAGTCAGAGTCAGCATTTAACTTGACATGACAGAACATTTAGCAGCTGAAGAAAGTTGGTGGAGACCAAAAGCAGAGCTAAAAGAAAGTGCTTAATAGACATTGTCAGTATTGTCAATAGTCAGTAGAGGAAATAAAGTCATCAAGATGGTGCAAAAGTCATTACATTTTTGCAAGGTGGCATTAATAACTCAAACAAACGACAAACTCCAGGGCTTAAGAATCTGGCACCAACTGAACCGTTTGTTAAGTCAGAATGCTGTTGGAATGCACAGTTTAGTTACTCAGAGTGCCGCGCTCTTGGAGTGTTAGAGTGTACTCTTGGCACTCCGTCTAGGGAGACGGAGCAGCAGAGTGCCAAACGGAGTGAATGTGTGAGTAACTACATCGTTCGCTAATTCATGCACAAATAGAACGCTGTGTTTCTTCAAACAACAGCTCTCTCATTTTAGTGTAGAGCATCAGATTACATTTTGGAATGCATCCCATGTTAAAATGGCCTTTTAACATGTTTACAGCCTGGTACAAAAAAAACAGGCTGTAAATGTGTTTATTTCTGTAGGGGGTAAATGTTAACTTACCCGTTTATGTTTTATTAAGGCTCAAAGTTAGGTATCCAAATATGGCTCTGAAAAAATTAGGATAGCAACAGCCAAACTGACAAACTTCAAAACTTCCTAAAACCAGTGGGTGACATCACAATGGCTACATTATTTTTATACAGTTGATGGATTTAAGTTACCCAAATGAGTCATTTCTGCCTCTGGGATATGTGAGTTTGTACATTATTACCATACATGTTGAAACCCTGCAGTTTTTCATCATTTTCTCTAACTGCTCTGACTTCAGAGAGAGAGGAAATAGATGTGCCAGCATGTAGGTGTCCCTCCCCCAAGTGGTATTACTTAGGGTTTTTTTTCTCTCTGTCATGCTGAGACTACGTGAGCCTCCACACATCACCCTGAATTATTCATGTATATGGGGAAGGAGAAGGGCGGAGACAGGGTAGAAGGAGAGAGTGAACGTGACTTTGCTCATACTGATCAAATACTGTTTTCTTGAGTCTTTCCTTTCCACATCTTATAATGATGATGACAGGGTGACAGTACATATTGTACTTGTAGTATTGATGATGATGATGTTGATGTGAGAGTGACAGTAACAGTATGCATTGTATTTGTGAGCTATATTGCAGCATCAGCCTTTATACTGGTCCTGATGCTGCATTGCTGTGATTCTCACGACCTATTGATTGTGATGTATACCGCATTGGAAATGGTTTACATTGTTTTCATCCTCCTTATAGGCCCTATGGAGTTATGGTGGACTCTTATTCTCTTAATCTGCTCCTGTGGAGCTTAAATGTGCAAAGGTGCAAGTCACCCTGCGTACAGATTAATGTCAACTGTTGATTGTTTCTGTGTCATAAAGTTTGTGCTTTATGTGTTTCCATAATGTTTTTATGCTTGCTGCAACACTAATTGAACACTAATATAATGAATCTTTTTTCACCTTAATTTCCCTTTCTTCTCTTATCTTACTGTCTAACATGTCTCATCTTCCTCTCCCAAGTTTTTCTGATCAGTCCTTGTGTTTTCCTCACTCCATCCTTTCTTTGTTCCTCTCCGTTCCTTCCCTGTCTTCCCTCCTCCTCTTTGTCCTAACGTTGGCGTGTCTGCAGCCTGGGACGATCCTATTAGTCACCAATCTCTAACCCATTAACTTGGCGAGGAATTAGGAAGAGTCAGTACAGCGATATAACAGGAAGTAAGCTGCTGTTGTCTAACAACGTCAAGAGTCGCCTAAGATGCTGTAGGCACCTTGGCAACTTGACTTCTTTGGAGATTAAGCTCTTTGTCAATCCAGCCACTAATCTAGTGTCTTTTAGGGCCCACAAAGAATGATGTTAATGTGTCGACTGCCAAGACGGTTGGCACCTAAATCTGATTTATATGTCTGTCCTCTCCAGACCTCCTTAGAAAGAGGTTTAATGCTTGGTTAGCATCACATAAGCAATGAGAAGTCACAAACACTTGAAGATATGTATGTTGCAATGTGACTAAGCTCTTCTTTCCAATACATGCTTGAAGATGTATCTAAGTATCTGCAGCAATCTTTGCAGTGTTGTGCCCATGAGCAGATTATTAGATGATGGGCACTTGGGCACAGATATTCAAAGAATACACCACCAATCAAGACACGACGACTTTGTGGTGCATTTGGGTCTTTATATGGTTGAGTATCTTATTAAGGTTTCATGTGTGCTTGTGGTTGTTTTCTGTCTCTTTGAAGTTTTTTTAATTCCGTAGGTAATATTTTTTCTTATTGACGTTATTTTGTGTTTCTTTGGTGACAGCGTAGTTGAAACCGTAGTTTAGAGTAACTCAAAGTTCACTTGATTTCACACGTTTTTGAACACTAGTCTCCTGGGAGAAAGTCCTGTGTTTGTTTGACCCATCCACCATCCTAACCTGCCTCCTAACACTGACTTTCAGTCTTAACATTACTTCCTTCTTTACTCTCATCAGCACATTATTCATGTAATCACAGCCTTCCCAATTATGTCGGATATACATTAATTACTGACTCATGACTACATGGAATACATACAAATTGTGATGTATTACTTTACTTACTTTTTGTAGGTATACATATGAACAAACAAATCTATTTACCTATTGGTATTTCAAACATTCAAAAAACATCTGTAGTTTTCATTGGGATAGTTTCATGCCGTTTTTACAATGCATAGTTAAAACGAGAGATAAAAAGTGAAGTACAGTAACAGGGATTGCTCTCTGTTGAGAACATATGACAGAGCAGAGGATGTACGGATTGGATGATTCAGTGGGTAATAAGAGGAACTTTCTCTGTGATGCAAAAGAGGCACTAAGTTTTATTCTGACATAAAATAAAACTGAAAACTAGTCACAATCCACTCAAAACAAAACCCTGCAGTCACTTAAAGTTGAAAGCCAACTTTTTTTATACAGAGAAAAACTGCATGTATTTTTTATTTTTATTTTTTGCATTTTCAGTTTGTAATTCTGCTGATATTTAGCACACTTAAATATGTTATTATTACTTTTTATCGAAAGGATTTGTCATTTATTCAATTATATTTGAAACAGTTAGGTTGCTGTAACCTTGTGTTAGTTATAGAATATTATTTTATCACTGAAAAAAAGATAAGCTTTCTATGAAGTCCATAATCTAACAGTGCAAAACACAAAACAAAACTTTCGGATGACTCACTACAGTAAGACCATGTTTTCTGACGATGATGGAAGTATGCAGAGGATCACGTAAGAGGGCTTTTATTCCAGCGCCAGTGTAATCAGGGATAACACATGGTCTATTTAATCTGCTCTGCTCGATTCAAGGCCAGCTGAGTGACTGATCCTCTCCATTCAGCACAAAATCTCCCCATCAATGGCCTCTGCACAAAGACAGAGGGATGAGTTTTCACTCCACCACACGGATAGGGTAATAGAGGTAATGCATTCTTTACAAAACAGAAATAACTCAACTTGAGCATGAAGGCTATTCGATTTCATAATAACACAGTGCTCCATATGCGTATATGCTTCTACAGCTCAGGGATTGTAGACCAGGGCAGGGGGTTGAGGTTTTTAGATTTTCACTGTAGTCAGCAATTTCTTGTGTTTTAGAAAATGTGTTCTTTTGGACAGGGGTTTGCCAAAAATGGTCATGGTTCTTTTTTATCTAAAATTTCACTTTGGCCCCTCATGCTACAAACCTTTAAAAATACTTTACATGCACCTATGATTTAATCTCAAAAGAAAAGATTTTTTTTTCTTTTTTTTTTATAAATATCAACCTATGAAAACAACTATCCTTAAACCAGGACTGCCTTGTCACTTTACAGATTGAGTTCAAACTTTTAAAGACTGTAGCATGGTTGGTTCAAATCATTTTAGTTACTTTTGAGGCAAGGACCAGCAGGGTCTTCCAAGGACAGCTGCTAGGTCATTTAGATCTCGTAAATAGTCTTGTGAAGTTTTCCAGGGTCTGAACTAGTAAACTTCCACTCACAATCCTGACAGGAATGTGTGACGTTGTGTCACTAAAGAGAAACTGGCATGTTTGACAAAGACTTTGTGAGCACGTGATTTCTGATGTCTAACGGTCATAAAGACATAAATGCATTTTTACTGCCAGTGCAGGTACAAAGGTATGTGGGCCAGTGGTTCCCAGCCTTTTCTGTCAGATGTACCCCCACAGCCCTTTTCCCTTTATTGACATTGCCTGTTATGTTCCACAAATGTTCATTTCAATGTTCAACAGCCTGGATATTTAAAAAAAAAAATGGTTATATAATAGTGGTTGTGATATATTTCATACCAGTGATCTATCAGTGTTAAGGAGGATTTTGGTTTGCGTTCATGTAGAAACCACTCAGACCCACCCCTGCGGATTTGGTTTCTCAACACCCAAAATTTTTGAATAGACATAACAATGATTACCTCAACAATCAAACACAGGACAATATATAGATTGCGTAACAAGTGAGATACAGTTTAAAAAAATGGTAATGTTGCTGATATTCACCTGCTTTAGTTCATGTTGGTTACGCAAAGAGGCTAGCTAAAACAGATAACTTCTTTATGTATTGTATAGTTTGTTTTGTTTTACATATTCCCACACAGCGTTTTGGCATCACATGAAATGGCTTTAGGTCGGAAGTTCCAACCATGTATGCATAACATTAAGTTTACCATTTCAACCATTGCGCATTAATCGTGATGTGATCTGTACATATTGCTTTTTTTTCTTCTTTTTTTTTTAAATTGTGTTAATCGTTGGCCAAAATTCCTATATTTAAAAGACTGTAAAAGTCTCCCCTTTACAGATATGCTCACGTTATTCTAGTCCCATGCAGTTTTTTGCCGTCATTTCATTCCCTAATCAAGACAATCTGGTAAGAATTGCTTTACCTTGTCAATATGGACTGTTTTGTAATGGGGAAAAAATGTGATTTACAATACTGTGAGTTTGAATAGTTTTTTTGTCTGTATATGGGACAAAGAGCTTGTGTTTGGGTTTATTTGTGTGTCTTTGTATGGCTGTTAATGCATGTTTGTGTCTATACTACTTGTGTATTTGAAGGGTACAGGTAGATTACTTTGAGCTCAAATGGGACAGGGACACATGACCGCCTAATAAGGAGGAGTTAAGCAGGTAGAGGAGGACGAGCTGCTGAGTCATGACAAGGAGTGACAAAGATAGAGTAAGACATGCTGCTCGGTCACCTGGAGATGGTGAGCCACTCTCTGAAACTATGTGTGCAGTAGATGCTTACAAAGGCACATGTTGGAGAAGGGGGCTGCGTTTTTGGCAGACTTTACGCATTGACCAACTGGGCCAGTCTCCATTGCTCTCTGCATAGGTTTAACCTAAGTGACTGGGAACGTACACAATCCTTCGTCAGTGCAGAATTAGGCAGCTATTTGTGGAGCTGCTGGCTTAGCGCTGCCTGTGAACACCAAGCCCACGACTATTCATATGCCTGACACAGCAACTCCTCTCTCCCACTGAGATTACACACACAACACACTAGCATAACAACCAGTACAAATGCCAGACCACATGCAGGTCTACTTTAGGGTGAGCACAGCACATACAGTAGTTAGACAGCTGAGCCATCAGTAGTTAAATTTATAATATGCCTTTTTATTAAGTTCATATCTAACAGTGAAAAAAGAAGTAGACAAAAGCAAGTTATACACAAAAATTCTAATAATACACTGCAATGACAGGTTGTGATGCACATATATTTACAGCATATTCACAATAAGACACCTACATAGGTAAATTGGCCCAATATGACAGATAACAATATGCAAAGTTAGAATGCAAAGTAGGTTTTAGAGTTTCGATGAGGTTGCGAGGGAAAGGTAAATCTGCCAGGAGTCACATACACATGTGGCTATTAATGTGTGTTGGTGTACGTGTGTGTCAGTGGATATCAGTGAGGCGGAGCACTAAGTGGTGTTCCTGACAGCAGTCACATAGTCAGTCTGCCCACAGGATGACCATCCTGAGCCAAGACACTCAGTCTGCCCATGAACCAGACTTTAGGAAATACCGCATTCATCTGGCAAATGCAGAGTGTCTGTGTGTGTTTCTGTGTGTGTTTGAGTGAGTGAGTGAGTGAGAGAGAGAGGGGAGGAGAGGAAATGGCATGCCTCTATGTACAGCATTTAGAATGGAAAATGTTCAGCTTGTGAGAGGTATTTTATGCCAATGATCATTAGCATCAATATTAGCCCAATTCTGTAAAATATACTCATAACATAAAGTACCTACCACATTTCCCCATGGATTAGTACATAATGTACTCTTTCAAAAAATGTTGACAGTGCTCTGTTTGCATAGTAACATTTTTGAAAAATTGGAATTAATTTATTTTCCCATAAATTTGTAATCTCAGTCACTAGAGCTATAACACCACCATTTATAGAGGACCAAGGGCATAGATTTTGTTTCAACATCTGGGGGTTGAGGCATGTAAAGTTGGGTGTTTGGGGGTCCTCTGCCCAAAAGCCTTAGCATCAAACACTTCCTGCATTCTGGTGAAGTTTTATGCACCAGTTTCTGGTCTTAATGTATTATGTCCAAAAAAGTCCTTTTATTAGGGGGGATAAATGTACATGTTTTAAATATTGGGCGTCCAACCCTAAGACAAGGGAGCTGAAAGTACTTAAATTACAACTCATTTCAGGGTTGTAAGACTTATTCCTGGGGCTCTAGATAGGAGCAGTAGAGCAAAATCTTTACCCACTGCGAGAGAGCATTTGAAAAAAGGAAGCAGTATCAGATTACATACGGGAAGCTGTGAAAACGTCACTAAAGACCTTTGCATTTGCAGGGCTTAGTTTAAACAAGCTGCTTTATCTTTGAACAGCAATGTGTTTGCTAGTGTGCACAAAAGCAAAGTGCCAAAATGATAAAACCCGGCAGAAATGAATACAGACATTGGTAATGATACAAACTGTCTGCATAGCTTAAAACAGTATTTCTCAAGCTTTTTGACTTTTGACCCTCAAAACTGAGTAATTCTGCCTTCAGACTGAGACCCAAACATGATTAGCATACTAGACTACATCCCTATCTAAACATTAAACCAGAATATCTTCATGTGGTTTGTTTATTGGTGAGATTCAGGCAACAAGCAGCACCAGCAGCCGGTAGATGTTTAGTGTTTTGAATTAATGTTTGCCATATATTCAACAACCATACGCTCGCTTGATATGCTTTATAGTTAAAAGTTTGCTTGCTGGCTACAGCTAATGGATAAATATACTAAAATGTGAAACTACTTAAAGTAAATAATAGCTACTAGGAACAAAATAATTGAATATATAAAAGAAAATTACCATCAATCATTGACACTGTTTCCATGCTTTCTGTCATTTCTGCTGCCCTGAAACGTCACGTCACAACTCATCAACTCGGGTATCATCGAAATTTCCCAATTTCCCACTCAAAATTATGACTTTTGGGATATTCGTGTGCTTATAACTAGTTAAGACCATAAATATGATATTTCTGAGGAGCATGCTGAGGCAGCATGTGACCCAAAATGCCCACCAACAATTTTTGCAATTCTGTTTATTAGGTTTTATCAAAAATGGTTGCAAAACAGTCTTTTCTTAACTTTGTACAAAATGTTTAACTCTGTCTGCTAAAGCATGTCAAAGAAGTCAAGTCAAGAGTCAACTGCTTCATGAGGGTAGCCCACATTGGCATAGTTGCTTTAAGCAACTATACATTTGGCCTTTAACACACTGACAATCGCCTTATATTTGATCTGCCAAAATTTCTTTCCCTTCAAAGATTTGCTGAAAATTTCAACAGACTCAGGATGTTCAGGATGGCCCTGACTGACCATAAAAAAACGGATGTAATTTTAGTATCATGCTACAAACTAAACTGAAAATTTGGCAGCCCTGTTACATGGCAAACCTCAAAACCACAAGTGTAAACTTCATGGTGGCACTATATTTAAAAAAAAAAAATTGTTGCTACTTTGTATTATTTGAAGAAAGGCTTATGATTGTAATAATACCCACAGTAATTATGTAAAATTGTCACATTTTGTACCATTTCAGACATGCAATGTAGATAAATTAATATTAATTAATTAATTAATTAATATTTTCACCAAGCACTCTGCCCTTAAAAGTATTATTTTAATCTGCCACAGTAATTGAATTTGCCATCACTAGACTTGCCACGAATTTTGTGCTCAATCTTGATAGAGAGTGTTGTTTTGTTATCTATCCTGATGTAATTTCACAGCAACATCCTAAAAGCACCAAGTCAGGATCAGCCTGATAAGCAGTGTGGGTCTCAGTGTGTGACTCATGAATCTTGTGAATGGGTGAGATAGTGAAGGCGGGAGTGCCAGGACATGCTGTGTACTCTGCAGATTAGCTCCATAATAGGAAACACAACGGGTAGACGTAATACTTAAATTGGACCTGGGCCAGTGAAAATAAGCAAACAACAAACACTGCGTATTTTCCAGGAGTTAATTTATTGGTCCAGCAGATGCAGAATCAACTGTACAACATACTGTCCTCTCATGCATAGCCCTCAGATTAAAACAAAGTGTCTCTCGCTCCAAGCATCCAAAACTACATAAAAATAAATAAAGAATATAATAAAACAGTTTTTACATAAAAAAAAAAACGAATTTCAAGTATCTCAAGCGAACATGTTAACAAAAGTTTTACTGAGAGAGGTAAGCAGCGGCTTCTTTCTCAACAGATCATGTTTTCCATTAGTACAAAAATACTTCTACACACATCATTAAAAGACTCCCAGGAAGTCGTCTCCCATGCGTCTCCAGTTATATTGTATGTACACTAACATTTACAATATTATTAACAGTACGCATTGTTGTGATAACAAAAATATAGGTGCTTACATTTGTGCGTAGCAGACAGCATAAGGAAATTAAGTAGAATAAACTTAAAAATTAAGAATTCTGTTGAATGATCAGCACTGTAGCGTTGAAACTAACCACATTGAAAAATAAATAATCAGACTGTGAAAAGTTAAATATTGACGTGATATGTGGAGTTATTAGGTGAAACGTGATGCCCCTTCTCGAGCAATCAATTCCAGAGAAATGGCAAGAGAAGCAGCGTCTGGCTTGCAAAACAAGCACTACAGGCACTCTACGGCAAAAATCACCTCCATTACTTTAAAGTAATGTGACATGAAAAATACAGTGACACAAAAAAAAGTACAAATTTATCCCCACTGTGCAAAATAATCGCTCATTTTATAGTGTCAGCATACAAAGGAGTCAATTAAATAATGACGCTTTGCACATTTTAGAAAAACGTGCATGAAAAATGTCAGTGCTTCCAAAGAAGTGCCAAATAGTTTACAATGTAAACTAAATATTATAACCTTTTTTTTAAAATCAACAGTGCAACCATGAGTTGGAAAAAGGATGGGCTGAAAGATTTACGTAGGCATGAGGGTTTGTCTTTGGTCTCTCCAAAACAATAAACCAGTAGAAACTGGTTTCTTAGAGAGCCATCTGAGGTGTAAGATGTAACAGGAATGACTGTTGTTTTAGGTGAGTCACAGTTTACCACTTTCAGTCTGAGTGAATGATACACGACTTTGTTAGAGGTTTCCTACGAAACACAGATTCTTCAGTCTCAGAGAGAGAAAATGTCTGACAATGGCAAGAAATGGAGAATTAAGAGTCTTGCTTTGAAATAACATAGAATATAAATAGGACAACAATTAAATAACCTTAAACCTTTTTGAATAATAAAAGGTAAAGTTACTTGCTGGCAAAATAATACCTTTACCCAAAATGTTGAAAAATAACTTCAATTTAACTCTTCATTTTTGTTGCACGTTGTTGTCTACAGTGGGTCTTTTTCAGCGATCCATTTTTCGGCCTCTTCAGCCACGTCCTTGTAATTTTATTTGCAGGGTTGCAGCATGTCATGGCGACCAGATGAGTTTTTTCTCAGGTTCTGTAAACACAGAAACAAATGCACCGATATTGGTAAGATTTTAACGGTCTTCTGTATTGAGGCAACTAGCCCATTAACTATGCAGAGCATAACATTTGGTTCCCACAAGTTCAACAACAACAACATAAGTTGCACAAATATCCTCTGGCCAAATGATAGTCTCTCATGTAATGTAATCCTCAAACCCGCAGTTACATCACCTTTGTTTTCTCAGGCCCTAATTTTCTCTATGATATTTTTAGAGGGTGTGAAAACTACCACTGAGTTCATGAGTGTGTGACCAAGTTGCTGTGCCTGACTGAGTGTCTGCCCTGAGGTAATCCTCAGGTGATTATGAATGAAGCTGACAAGATCCTAACACACCCAGCAGCATTATCCACTCTTTTCCACTGCGACAGCAAAACTAGCGCACACATGCCATTCAGCTGATGCAGTCAATTATAAGACATTATATGTTCAATCAACTGCATACCTGGGAACATTTGGATATCTGTGGTAGAGACCCAACTTTGGTCCCAGCTGATGTAAATATCAAAAGAAATAGAGAACTGACTTTTCAAAAAGAGAATATTAAAATAACTAAAAACAGAACAAACTAAGAGAAAAGTCATGATTCTATAGAGAACTTTCACTAAGTCGCACAAGTCACACTTTGGCAGCCATTCTGGAGGATATTTGGTAGCAGTCAACAGCTGCTTTTCTAAAACTCCAAAATTGTCCATGTCAAAAAAACAAAACAAACATTTCCGTTTGTTTCTGAATGGAAAATTATAACTGACCATTTCGATTTAGCGTGTTAATATCGTCGACTTGTTAGCACACTAAGTAGCTAACACATGATTAGCACAAAAAAAGCGCATCTCGTGCAAGCTAACTTTAGCATGTTACATTTGTGTCTTTGCTAAATGAGCCTGCTGGCTAGTTTGTTAAAAGTTAAGCTACCTCCTTAAAATTTTGGCTTGTTTACAGGACTTCTAAGGAGCAGCCACAGTAATCTGGTTTGTCTAGTTGTCAGATAATTATTTGAAGTTAATAGCGTCAGATGTGGCTGCTGGCAGAACTACAGAAGCAACTCTAAAGCCTCTACAGTGTGTTTACCTTTGAAAGACTAACAGTGAAACCACTTTCAGATATTGGAGGATGGTTCGCCTTTAAGCAGGACAAGACAGGCCAAAAATAAATCAAACAGAGACAAGAACAGGATAGTCAGCATGAATCAGCATAGCAGAACAAGCACATTGTGGTAATGACAACAACAATGACGAAAGCAGGCAAGAATGACAGGAATGTAAACTGAGAGAGGAGGGTTTCCTATGAACAAATACAGTATGGAAGCTTTATTTTCTTTTCCCTCACTGACAGGAAGCAGCACAGCTACTCCTAAATACACATTTCCCTTGAGTCAAGTCTGGAAAGTGCAGACTTACTGTAAGAGCGTATCCTGCCACAGTCAGGAGTAGCTGCAGAAACAGCGTAGCTGAGGAAACAGCGTAGCTAGTCCTAAATACACATTTCAGGTAAGTCATGTCTGGAACAATGCAGACTTTCTGTAAGAGCTTATCCTGGCACAGATGATTTTTCTGACTTTTAAAAAGGTTCAGTATGTATGCAACTTTAATTTTGCACAAATTGTGCATCAGTATTTCTTTATATAAGTTAAGATTTAGTATGAAAAAACAGACTGTTTATTTGCTGTTCTCACTTAAGTGCAGGAAAAGAAATATCAGCAGTGAACACTATGGAAAAGAAGACGCAGCAAAAGAGAGTAAAGGGATGAGATAAGAAGAGCGAGACAGCCAGAGATACTAGAACTAAGTGAATACTTACAGGCAAACTTTGCCCAGCCAGTGCTGTAGAGTGCAGAGGAGGAGAAGGCAGCAGAGCAAAAGATGACAGGAAAATAGTGAGTGAACATACATGCAGTCTATAAGTATGTGCAAGAGGGTGTCTGAAAGGAAACAGATGAATTTAATGTTTTATAGTGTTTCTCGATGTCCTAAATGGTGTTCAGAGTTTTCCATTCTGAAGAGGATTCCCAACAGGAACACAAACCTTCGGTTAAATTTACCATACAAAATGTATCATCAGGCATCAGCTTAGACTTAACAATAATAATAATAATAATTTGGTTCTGGCCTTATGAAACCTACATCATTTGAGTCCTAGAACCTTTAACTTTATTTGAAGTATTTTCAAAAAAAAATTAAAGCTATTTTAAAAAACAATTTCAAGGTTCCATAATGGTCATTGGGACTGATAATGATAATTCTGTAATACCGTGAAATCGCAATATTTTCTGAGACTTTTGTTGGAAAGTGAAAACCCTTAATGCTTGAAATCAAATTAGTGTGTGTGTGTGTGTGTGTGTGTGTGTTTATAAGAAACCTACCTGTCCAGCCAGGGCGAGGGGAAGGTGTGAGGGGCTGCAGAGTGCCAGAGAGGCAACAGATGGAGGCAGCTCCTGGATCGGGGCCTCGTCTAGGTCATCGATACGAGGTTTCTTGATGTTTGTCTCAGGGCTGGTCAGAGGAGTCACACTGTTCCTCCTGATCAGAGTGCCAGGGCCCCTCTTCACTTCCTGCAAGATAAAAAATAATAAGACTCTTGGATTCAGAAATCATGTGGTGATGAGCAATACATTTTCAGTAATCAGTTAATTGAGCATTACCTCTGGTCTGTCTCTGTGGGTGTTCACAGCCTCCACATTCAGGGAGATGGACTCCACTTTGCACCCGTAGGCGACCGGGGTGAGCTTTAGCACTGTGTGGAGGGGACACTTCAGGTACGGCATCTCCTCTGGAACAAGGAAAAACATTTATATGAACATCAGATTGGAGTTTCAAAAATCAATACAAAAGTAGAGGGCTTATGGGAGTTGTAGTACCCACCTGCACTCTTATCCAAGAAGTAGGCGAGCAGGCAGCGCATGACAGCCTGGTGGCAGATAACCAGGACGTTCTCTTGCCTCTCCAGGTCCATGATGACCGGCTCCACTCGCTGGACCAGGTCCTGGTAGGACTGTAATCAGGAGGGTTTGGTTGTTTATTATTGTTTTTATATTTGATTGTAGTTATATCAAATACCTCTGTGGTAGTGTTGCACTCTAAAATTCAAAATAATGATCAGGATTTTTGTGCTAGATGCTCTAATTAGTCAATCAGAAATCAAAACATATGCTCTGTATTTTAGGTAGTTGAAGTTGTGGTTGTAAACTGTGTGTATACCTCTCCAGCAGGATAGCGATAGTAGTATTTGTCTTCATCCCTCAAAGCAAACTCCTCTGGGAATTTCTCCTTCATCTCGTCATACGTCATCTCTTCACACAATCCCTAAAAAGAATGAGGAAATATATTTCAGCCTGGCAACAGATAATATTGCTGTGTGATAGGGGTGGGGATGGGGGGGGTCTATGCAGCATAGTATTGCGATATTTAATCATGGTAATGTATTGATGCACGGATGCCAAGTATCTATTTTTCTAATGTAGAAATGATTAATATTACAAATATAAATTTAACTTTTGGTAGCCTAGAATATTATAATCATTTGCTTTTTTTCATACAATTTGGTGCAATAAAAAGGATTGAAGAAAAATGAAAAGACTGAAAACTTGATGTTGACAAAGTTTCTCTTTGGGGACGTAATAAGGGATTGAAAAAGGTGAAAAATCACGATATACCGCAAATATTTTGTCACAATACTCAGCATATCGCAACACGCTAGAAATCGCAAAAGTATTGTATTGTGACTCAAGTATTGTGATAACATCGTATCGTATGGCCTCTGGTGACTTCCCTGTTGTGCGATGTGGTTTAAGAGTGTGTGTTTGAGTGATACTCACAGCATCTATCTCATTGAGAGCTTTCCACTGTTCGTACGGGACTCCCAGGTGCTCTGCAGTCTCGATGCTGCGGCACAGCTGGCTAGTCCAAACCTTCAAATCCTTCAGCTGCTGCTCCTCCACAAACCGAGCCAGAGCAACCGAAAACTACAGGAGGGAGGGAAGAGTATTTAGCACCTGAAGTTTAGTGATTCTGATTTATAAAATCCAGTCTACTTTATGGTTCTGTCTGCGGCTATCCGTACCTGTTTCCCCCGCGATGAGAGGCCAGCGTCACCACCCAGCCGTCCCTCCAGGTTGTCGGTGCTCTCTCCATGCCGACACAGGTAGATGGTGCGAGGCTGGACGTGGATGTTCATCAGGTAGTAGACGATCTTACTCTGGATGTGATCCTGGATACGGTTGACGAGGAAACGCCGGCCTACGTCTATCACCTTGATGAAGGAGAGATCCCTAGAGGACGGACAGGATGAGTTGAAGGATTGATGTGACAGCAGGGTGTCCCAAACATTTATATATTTGTGTCAGCTCGCAACGATTACAACATCTGCTGCCGCAAAAAAAATTCTAGTTTTGGTGCTGGACCGTTCATGCAGAGTGTACTCTGGGCACAGGTGGAGCAGCAGAACAGCAGATGTCATTGAAAGTGAAACTTCAACATTCATTCTGCTGGGTCTAAAAGTTTGCTTTTACGCATAACAGCTGCTCCTCTCATCCATCCATCTGATCAGATCAGTTCAGAGTGGATGGACAGATCAAATATCCACCCGGCAGTCACAAACTGCTGCTGAGTTGAAAAGAGAACTCATGGAGAGCTCTGCCTGCGCTGCCTTTACGGACATGTAAAAAACAAATTTAGAGACGACACATACGCATTTAAAAGGAAAAAAAAGTTTACTGGCGTCTTCGTCCCCCCTCTTCCCCCCCTCATCACATTTTGTGGTAAACTCTGGAGAGTCTGTATCAGATATTACAGATGTCCTGACAAAATAGATGCTGCTGATTTACCTGTCGTGCTGATCAGGGTCCAGAGGTTGGTAGCTGGTTTTGTAGCATTCAATTCTCCTCTGGAAATCCAACATGGCGTCAGTCTTGTTGCAGTCCCGGTAGTCGGGACACGACACCTTCACTTCCTGCACAGGGAGGAAGACTGTCAGACGGCAAACAACACGCCTGATGCCAGAGGGTTATAAACATGTTTTTGTCATTGAAACAGAATGCATCGTGATGTCGCGTTTGTGACTCACCATGATGTTGGACGCGATGACGCTGGGGTCGTCGCACACAGACTCGATGAAAAAGATCTGGGCACAAAAAGCAAAAGCAGTTAAAAGACACTGCATTGTAGATGATGTCATAGCTTGACTCCTCAGGTCGACATAGTAAAACGTACCTTGAAGCTATTCTCACTGCCAAACTGGAGGATCATATCTCGCCTTTCTCTTGTTGTGTTTGTCGCATCAAAGACCTGAAAAGGACATGAAACAGCGATGTAAGACGATATGTTTTTATCTCGTCCCATATTAGGACAGTATAAGAAAAGCATGATGGGGAAACTCACCGCCACTTGGCCTCCCTCGTCCTTCAAATAGGACTTGACATCCCTCAAGGCTGCTAAGGCACATTGCCTAAAGCAAAGACAGTGATTTTTATTTTGTGTCATGAATGAAAAATACGCAGTGGATTACTGTAATTGTGAATGTGTGTTTGCGTTAACTTACTGCCTGATTTTCACGGCACACTCATTATCAGGCTTGAAGAAGTCATAGGAGCTGTAGTTCTTGACCGCCTCCCTGCGGTACTCTCCCACATTGAAGACTATAAAACACACACACACACAGAAGAAGAAGCAACAAACATGAACACAATGTACCGGAGGTGCAAACATAATAGTTAATACTGTCAGGCTAAACACTCCGAGGACAGAATGTCATCCTGTAACAGATAAGCTACTGAAGAAACTGTGCTCGGGTTTAATTGCGTTAGTGTGTGTTGTTTACCTTTGGTGGGCATGCCGATCCAGTTGAGGTAGCGTGTGAGTTTCTTAGACATGTACGTCTTGCCCCGAGCCGGGAGACCCACCATCACGATGACGGTAGGGGCGTTGGCGAAGTGGGGGCCGCCGGACGCTGCAGAGAAAGACAACATGTTATGACAACAGCGCCTGTTTATGAAACTGCAAAAGTGGTAAACATATTTTTTAACATGTCAGTCAGTTCCATGTTGTGCTCTGCAACCTCAGACAGCCACAGCCCACTGCCAGAGAGCTTATGCAATAACAACTGGTCACCAAGAGCTGCAGCTTTCCATCATTTATTTGTTAATAAATTCACCTCTGGACCTATAATCTCTATTTCTCTCCATGTTGACACACTCCCAGCGGGCACGTGGCTGTCTGCGGCCGCCAGACTCGCCTTTTACTTCCACCTCACTGCACTTCTGACCCACTTCTGCGCGCTCTGAACCGTCTTACATGACCCAGGATGAGCTGCTTTCAGTTGACCAAATACAGTGAAACCCCACCTCTGAGGCCCATAGGAGTTTAAACATCATATGGTATGTTGCTACAGCTTGAATCATTTTCACAGAGGGGCTGCCTGGGCAGAGGAATGCAAGGCTTTGTTGATAAGATGTTCTGTTGGTCGCTGAAATTGTGAACAATTACTGCAGATTGTTTGAATGAAGCAGAAAATACGTGATGTCAAATTTCCCTCAATCGGTCTAATTTTCATCCAGGCAGAATTCGTTCCAGTCTCCTGTGGGTGTATACATTAGAAGCGTTCACTCATCATGTGATAACGCCCTGAGAGCTAATTTATACTCGCTAATCTTGTTTCCAAAACAAAAGAGCCACGTTGCTTAAGCAGAAAAACGGATCATACTCTAAGTAGATCCTCGGACACCTTGTTCAGCCTCACCTCCCCAACCTCTCTCGCTCTCCTCTCATCCATCTCCATCTCACCGACTGTAAATAAAATAGCAACACCTCATAGCTGTTTTTTCATTCTCCAATAAAAGTCTGATTTTATCTTATCAAACAGCAGATAGTGACATGATCAATGTAAATCCAGATGTGCAGCTTCTCTTAATACAAAGAAATCCCTGTCATCTCACATCTTCACCCTATTCACTTTAACATGTTGCTGCAAAAATACAGCCAAATTCAAAATACAGTAAATACTGATGCTTTTGGAGCCAATATTACACTGTTAACCTCACATTCTATTGTAGAATGCTGTAATAAATTTAACATTAATATACAGTCTAAGTAATTCACGTTATAGACACTGTAATATAACTGTAAGGAGAATCTGAT
Source organism: Plectropomus leopardus (assembly GCF_026936395.1). Lineage (NCBI taxonomy): Eukaryota > Metazoa > Chordata > Actinopteri > Perciformes > Serranidae > Plectropomus > Plectropomus leopardus. The sequence continues at coordinate 20,718,433 of NC_142197.1, read as the reverse complement.
ACAATGTTGCTCTAGTATTTTTTATTATATTTAAATAATCTCTAGTTGTAGCCACTTTGCGTGCTCAGTGTTCTTTTGATGGTAAATAGTTGTGTGTTATTTGATAATTGTTTGGTTGTATTGAAAATCAGAGACAAAAAAAACTCCCTATGATTTTTTTTTCAATTTTCTGTTCATCTCAGAATGACCTTGGCATATGTTTAGCTTCCTTAAAACTGGAATGTTGTACATTTCATCAGCTAACTTGACCATCTCGTCAAAATAGAAAAAAAAGATTCATTTTTTTCCTTTTATTGGATGCATATTTCATACACATAATATTGCCTCTGTATCCACTGTTTAAATTTTATACAGAACTTATTCCTGGCCAATTAAAATAAATAAATAAATAATTTAAAAATGAGCATCAAAAATGTGCAAAACCCAAGTTTGAGGAGAGATTTTATGCAAGGAGTCGGGGAGGTTGTGAGTTTAGAGAAACAGTTGTCATTTTTCTCTCTTTGGTTCAAATTTGCAGATGTTTTTCTCCTCCAAAAACAGTCTTCCAAAGCAAAAATACGGAGAAAGCTTCTCAGTGACTTTAAAGTATGTAGTAATTGCCGTCTAATCTTTAAAATTGGTATTTTTTGAACATGCATCCCTCAACAACAACGTCTTCCCTGTGGTCTCCTTGGTTTAAAGCCAGAGAGGAGACAGCGGCAGGGTCGCGCCATGTCCACGCGCTGCAGGCCGACCAATTAGAAAACGGTACCGCTTCAAAAGCAGCACACAGAGGTTGCGGGGCACGGTGGTAACCATGGAGACCGGAGCTTCGTCATCCCCGCGTGAAGGGTTGTGACGTGCCGCGCGTGCTGATGAAAATCAATTCACGGAGTAAAAGACCGGTGAAGGACAGGTGCACTGCTACGCACAGCAGAGCTCTTACAATATTGCAGTTACAATGTCAAATATAAACCATTTTTTTTACCTCGACAGAAACACTTATTGGTCGCTAAATTGTTGAACAACGAAAAAAGAGACGCGCACATCATCAGTTAAAACAGCCATTGCAGATAAAGGAACTGTCCGCTGCAATGTGAAATTATCGACACTTTTAAGTCCGCGTAAAAATACTGTAGGAATATACAACGACAGAAACACCGTTAAATAATGATGTGGCGATACTATATGAGAAAACACACAACAGCATATATATTACAGGGTTTTACCTCTCCGAGGTGCCGGCTTGTCATCCTTCGTGGGCACCCAGATCTTTTGGATCCTGTTCTGGGTCAGCTCTCTGGGCATTCCTTATGAACTTGAAGAGCCGCAAAGTACACGAGAACCGAGCCGCGTAAGATCCCGACGGGCAAAATAAAAAGGAGAAAGAAGGAGCCTCGTCCGTCCGTCCGTTAAAAACGAACGAGCTGTTCTCGGTGTCTACAGAGCGCGTTGAGCCGAGCTAATCTGCCGGTCTGCGGCACACATCCGCTATTTAACCCGGCCAGCCAGGGCGACAACGTGACTGCGGTGACGAGGTACACACGCGCACACATTCTTGTGCACGTCCACGAGGACACAGGCGGACACAGCGCCGCTCTGTGGTAGTCCAACTCTGATATATTGTAATATTTCATGTGTTCTAATTTGCATTTGGTGAAATAGTAAACAAATGCTATCCCCATTTAACCCCTTGAGACATGGGGAGTTTGGCTTGACTTCTTTCAGAAACATGGGAAGAAGGAAATGAGCAACTTAAGAAGAAATTAGCAAAAAAAAAAAAAAAAAAAATGGTAAAAAAGATGAATTAAAAAATAACCTGAAAATTAGCAACAGCAAAAAGAAATCAAAAAAATGACAAGTAAAAAAACAAACAACAATAGCAACAACAAAATTCAAGGAACTAACCTGAAAAAAACTAACTGAAAATGTTTATAGGACTGTAAAAATAATTTAGAAATCCCTAGCTTTTCTTAAATATTTTTATAATTTACTTGCAATTTGCAGGACATTTCTCACCATGTAGCTCATTGCCTTTTTGCCCAAAGGCTAGGTAAAAAATATATTAGAATTATCATAATTACATATTTAAAATTATATTTCCTAAGTATTACACATTTCTAAGCACCTTTTCCAGGGCATTTCCTTGACTTTCTTTTTCATTGTTTTGCTTTTTTTTGTTTATTGTTTGCACAGCTCTCAAAGGGTTATTAAGGTTAGAAGTGGTAGCAAACAGCGGTCATGTCATGATTTTATTATTTTATTAATCTGAAATTTCCCTTAAGTTATTAGCAGTTTAAAAGAAGTCAGTTTCCAGAAAAAGCTCCTCTGTAATCTCCTCAGTGAGATAAAACCTGGAGGAAACGTGCACAGTCTCACTCCTCCTCAGTCTGCTACCTCACACCGGGTTGTCCCACTGAGTCATAATGAGCATGATCATATACTGTAGGTCTATATAGAGCCTTTGTACAAACACCAAAAAGCCCACATTGACCCATTATGTTTTAACTCGAGTGTACTTGAGATGTTTTGTCGGAGAGGCGCACTGCACTAATAAATCCAATTTTAAAACGCTGATAGTTATTGACCTGGAGAGCATTTATGACATCCTGTAAAATGACTCCTTCTCTGCTTTTTCTAGAATTTCTTGATATTTTTGCTATTTTTATTATCATATATATTAGTTTTATTCTGCAGTGTGTGTGTGTGTGTGTGTGTGTGTGTGTGTGTGTGTGTGTGTGTGTGTGCGTGTGTGTGCATGCAGCTTGCTACAGTATCCAGACTAAATAGAGCAGCTCACTGGGGTTCTGCTGGTTTACAGTTTCAACCTGAAGCTTGTATAACTAGGCTGCATATGGAGAGGTCAGATGAACTTACACATGCACACACACCATCTCATTGCACTGTAATCTTGCATATTTTTTAGATATAATACATCAGACCTTAAAAGCTTTTTGACATTGAGTGAATCCAAATGGAGCAAATCTTTTAGTTGCAAGTGGCTTTTAGTGTGCCCATGATGTTTGTTGCTGACTTCATCATGACCTCATTCAGTTTGCACTTGCAGTTATTATCCCATGAAAGTTTGTAACCAAATTTTTAAATGTGCTAAACTAGGTGACAACTCATTATTGACCTGTATACCTTTATGTCTACAGAACACTGTGAAATCTGAAAATCTGCAAACTCAATAATTAGATATAAAATAAACACAAATTAAGATGAGTTGTTCTTTTGACTTACATTTTTCAAGGCAATCGGTTTCCCAGATTTTTAAAAACTATAAAATCAGCTTGTCTGATTTTACAATGTAGTAATATAATATTCCCTGTGGTTCATTGTAGCTGCACTGTAAGAAGTATTTGATTCAAAGTACTTCACCAGTGTCTGCAATTCAACCTTTTACAGTGTAGTGAAATTCCTCCATTGCCTCAGTTTGGAGTTGCACTCTTGAAAGCCTCTGAACTCTCTTCAACCTTTTCCACAAGACCTTATTCATGGTTCTTCAGCTGATATCCTGTTTATTTAATTGGGTCTATTCATCAGAGTGACAAACTGTTTTCTGTTGACCATCTGAACAAAGGGCAGCTGGGAGATAAAAGAGAACAGCAGTATGCCTATGATATTTATGTGTTGAACATCCTCCTAAAGCATTAAGTACGTGTGCAGGGAAAAAACAAAACCTGTACAAGGTCAGGTCATGATGTCTCCACCTAAAGGATTCAGACGTGTCACAGTGTGAACTGAAAGTGCGTGGGTGGAGAAACTGTGGTTGTGAAACCACATTTGGTTTGTATGTGCTGTTTGTCGTGATAGTGAGACACTTGTTAAACTTTGCCCTGGATTGAAAGAGAGTGCAGGAAAGATAAAGTTTATATAGGGAAAAAAAGGAAAGTTCTGGGGTTTTAGATGATAACATTATCCTCTGCGGTAGTACTCTTTATTTTTACTCACAGAGGAAAAACGGGCCTGCTAGATAAAAGCTGCTGATGATTCAACTAAGGCTCGTCGAATTCTTATGACTCTGCACTTTCAATAGCCAGAGGCATTGTGTTTTCAGGTTGTCAATCTGGACGTCCCATTCTTGTGAATGTGATAACTCAAGAATGTCCTACGGAAATTTCTACAAGTTTGGCACAAAAATCCACTTGAACTCAACAATGGATTGATTTGATTTTGGTGGTCAAAGGTCAAGATCAGTGAGTCCTTGCATCTGTCTCGTTTTCATAAACGTGTAATCTCAAGACCACCTTTTCGAAATTTCTCCAAATTTGGCACAAACGTCCGCTAAATGGACTCAGCAATGAACTGATTAGATTTTGGTGGTAAATGGTCGATGTGACTCACAAAATACGTTTTTGGTTTTAACTCAAGAATTCCTATGCTAACTATGACGAAATTTCAAGCAAAGTGTAATAGGATAAAATGATGCAGGGATGACATTCTGTCAAAGTCAAAGGTAAGCTTCACTGTGACATAATGTTCTGCAAAAAACACTTTTTCTGTGTTTTCTGTGTTTCAGCAACAAGTAGGGAGATGTTTAGTTAGATATTGAATCCACCATAAAACTGAGCTGATTGTATAGATCTTCTATGCTGGGGGGGGGGGTTACAGACCTGGATCTAAACTGTTACTGGATTGCAGAGGCATAAAACAGCAAATCCATAATTCTAGTTTTTGTTGTATCTCATTGTTTTCTTAAGTATGGACATATATAGGAGCCGCCATTCCTGGTGTAAAATGTGGAATACTAACCTGTCTGGTAGAGATCACCATTGTGTCCTGGTTGTCCTTTTATATAGGAAGGAGACATTCTTTCAATGACAGGTGTTGCTAGATGGAGCATATATAGTTTTTTGCATAGACTGTATTTAAAAATGGACAAGTCCCCCCCGTTATGCCAAAGTGACGCTAAAATATCCAGGAAACGACCACTGCCATCTTGCACTGGTGTCGTCATTCGCAGCTGGAGTCTGTGCACTAGCGACCTCTGCAGTGGGGGAATTCCCACCAAACAACCATCCAACCAATCATGAGCAGCCCCATTGAACGCAAGCACTTGGATTGGCTGACGTGACTATCAATCATGGTGGAAATTCCCTTTTTTGTAGAATTGAATAACTCATTAAAACTGAACTTATCACTAAAACGCCAAACAAACATCAGGGTGATGAGAACTACCTACAGAAAACATATTTGGGAAAAATTTGTTTGGCGTGTACTTTGACTTTTTTCTTTGAACTATGTCCCGGGGGCCGGCTTTATGACCTGCGCTGCAGCCAGACACCAGGGGGCGATTGAGATCAAAAAGCTTCACTTTGGGGGAACTGTCATGTTGTCCATCTTCATATACAGTCTATGGTTTTGTGACTGCTATACCCAGCCATGTCATGCCAGGTGTGTGCTGCTATCATAGTAGTGAAATATTGTTCTTTTGTATGTTTATGGAAACAGATTGGTGGATTCTTGCATGTTTTCATTGAAGATCACGATGGTGAGAAATTCACAATGCATCAAAGACAAGGGGGATATACTACGGAGTGAGATTAGTGCCTTAGCAAGGTTTGTTGAGCGTAAAGCCAGAGTTTTCTGTACTACGAAGGTGGCTCTCTTTTAACCTGGCTGGATCGCCATGGTAACTCATGTGGCAAACTTAACATGGTTGGGAGCAGGTTATGTTTTGAGTTTCAGCTTGAAATCAGCTGAAAAGTATCTTTCACAGCTTCTCTGAGGAGCGTTACTCTATAATAAGTGTCAGCATATGAACCGAAAATATTATACATACACTTGATCCAACTTTTTGAGCGGTAATGTTACATAGATGCCTCCAAACAAAGCTGTGTAGAAACAATATCGCTATGTGCATTGCAAAGCTTTTTTTTCTCCCCACGGGGAGCCTACAGTTTATCAGGGATGCAGAAAATCAGAATATTTTTTACCTTATTCATGTGTTTCTCTCACTGAACTCCTGAATGTGTCTGTGGTGTTGCTGGTCAGTTTGTCCAAAGTGGCTCTAAAAGAAACTTCTATAAAACCACACATTGCATTAGGCTACACATTAACAGGTCACTATATATTTTTAATTAGGAAGATGTAATTAATTTAACAATTTAACAATGCAATATAATTCCTTCAAATCACACCATACCGTTACCACTTCTTATATTTGGTTCTCGTTAGCTGAAGTCTGTTTTTAAACTGCTGTTATTTGACAGGTGATCGATTAGTTTGTTGGTATTTATCACAGATATTCAATGCGTAAAATTCATTTTATTTTGATTTGTCCGATACATCTCCTTCATTACAGGACAGTGTCGCCCCTAAATATAGTTCTTGATTACAATGTTTAAATCTATTGCATTAAGTTTAAAGTTTCAGATCTGCAGAATGAGCAGCTGTCACATTAGAAATAACAGAGTGATATAACAGCCTAAAGAGTCAGCCTATATTAACTTGTGCATTCACTATACATCATTTTCTGTCAGCTCTTGGCTTTATTGAAGTAGCAATTTTGCTTTGTGCTGTAGTACATTTTAATGTTCTTCAAAGGCTGAAATAGGCGGCACGCAATTGATTATTTGTGTGTCAAATGACGTGTGCGACGTCATTTGGGAGGGAATCACCTGACTGACTTTTAAGTCTGTAGTGATTATTTGTAATAATAATTAATTATTTCTGAAAGCCATACTTTAATAATTGGTGATCCATGTGTGAGGCCTAATCACAAAAAGGGTTGCCCCATGTTAAAGCCAAATCCCTACAACATGCTATACAATGGGGTTTCCAGCCCTTTTTTCAACATGTCATGTTTCACATTTTTCGACATAATATTTTCAGTCATTTTTTCAACATGCTATATTATGATCTTTTTGGACAATGATATATCTCGGCATGATATTTTTTGTCATTTTCATCTGTATTTTGGACGTGTCATATTTTGACATTTTTCTCCAAACCATAGTATGGCGTTTTTGGTCATTTTTTCAACATTTTATATTATGGCGTGTCTCAAAATACAATTTCATTTCATTTCAAGCAGTTTTTTAAACATGTCATATTTTGACATTTTTCGCCATACTATAGTGTGGCATTTTCTGTCATTTTTTTTGAAATGCTATATTATGACATTTTTTGCTGTTTATTAATAATGCTATACTATGTTGTGTCTCAACATGCTATTTTATGTCATTTTCAGCCGTTTTTGAACTTGTCATATTTTGACATTTTTCGCCATGCTATGGTATGCGATTTTTGTTTACATGCAAAAATATGATGTTTTTGGTTGTTTTTAGTCCTTTCTTCAACATGCTACACTATTACGTGTCTCAACATGCTATTCTATGTTGTTTTCAGCCCTTTTTTTGACATGTCATTTATTGATCATATACCTATAGTATGCAATGTTTTTCATTTTTTGGACACGCTAAAATATGATGAAAAATAAATGAACGACTGCTTTAGCTGGAGTCCCACCAGTACCCCTGACATACAATGGGGTGCGAGGGCCTGTTCATCACTGCTTGCAGCTTTAATTGAGGTTTGGAATTCATGACATTGAGACTCCTTGTGGCTCCTATTACCAACCAGAGTAGAAAAAACTTGAAAAAAAATGTTTCCTCATTCACATTCTATGTACTATATTCATCTGTTGCTTATTAATTAATTTATTTCCTCTCTGACTGCCAAGTCGGGTCAATCATCATTCCCACATAGAGAATGGGTGAAATCAAAATAAGGCAGTTACGCTGGGGCACCAGGCCCCTAAAAAACTAAATCTGGCCCTGATAAAAACGGAAGCAATGGAGAGCAGCTAGAAAAGAGACAAGTAATGTGTTGTTGTATTTATAAAGAATTCCATCTAAAGTCTGACTTTTGGGCTGCTAATCCTATCAACATGCTTCAAAAAGAGACGTAAAGTGGAGAATCTAAACTTTCCACTGATATCAGATATGCCCTGTTTCGACATCCAGACGCTCCGCACTGAACGTGATTACGTCATCAGTTTCTGCGCATTGATTCGCCAGCGAAACCCAAGTTGTTCCGTCCTCTGAGCCAAACAGCGACGGCTGCGAAGGCTTTGTCCCGCCTCCTGTGTCCCGATTGGATGACAATTTCAATCTCCATCTGCTCTTCACGGAAATTTGAACACACGGAGGGAAAACAAGACGAAATACGTGTGTTTGTTCACATGGAAACATGCACAAAAATAATAGAGTACCAAGACAGAGCTCAGCAAAAAGCGAGACCAAGATGTCAAAATGACGGTGAGCAGCTGAGGAGGCGCTGGAGTCATTTTGTCTGAAGGAGCGGCCTCGCGACGTCGCAGCTGATCCTCATCACAATCAGCTGATGCAGCAGGAGGAGGACACGCAGGACAGCGGACACTTTGGAGATATTAGGTGAGTAACTTCTTTTTTACTCTGTACTTTTAGTGAATCTCTTTGCAGGACTCTCTGATTGAATTAAATGTTACAATTCAAGAATATAAATGTGTAATGTGCCACACTGACTATGCCTGCTGCTCAAACCCACACACACACACACACACACACATACACACACATATATATGTGTCACCAAAGTGACTTTGATGTTGTTTTTGTGTGTTTTATAGGAAACTGGGGCGTCTCCAAAACTGGAAAGCTGGAGAGGACAGGCGCTATGATGCAATGCAAGCATAAGATTTTAAGAAAAGGCTGAATGCACTGTGCTGAATGTGATCAAAATGTGTATCAACCATAATATCTGTGTTGTGTTAATAGCAGTATTAATTGTACTGCTTGTGTTTTCAGCTTTCTAAAAAATAAAGCTTTACTATTTTCAAAATGTTTTTTTTCTCAGTGAATTGATACTGTGACAGGTGTCTCCAGTAACTGTAAAATATTAATATTAACAATAATTAGTTAGTAGAGTAAAGTAGGTGAATATTATGCCAGAGGTTGATGCTTTGACACTCAGTTGACACGTGATTTTTGAAGACCTCCACATACTTTACAAACAGGTAACATATGTGGAGGTCTGGCTTAGTGGATAGAGCAGGTGCTTGATGTTCAAGAGGTTGATGGTTCAAGACTCCCTTGATACGAAGCATGTTTCATTCTTATTCCATGAATCAAATACAAATATCAGCCTTACCAAGAATGTAATAGAATATCAGTCTGACTCATATCAGTGCAGTTTTCAATAGCTGTCACTGGCGAAACTGAGATAAAGGGGACGCCGAACACAGTCAAAGTGTCTGGAGGTTTGGCTCAGTGGGTAGAGCAGGTGCTTGAGAAGCAAGAGGTTGTTGGTTCAAACCTCACTTGATACAATGCACATTTCATTCTTACTCCATGCATCAAATACAAATATCCGCCCTACCAAGAATTTAATAGAATATCAGTCTGACTCATATATCAATGCAGTTTTCAATAGCTGTCACTGGCGAAACCAAGATAAAGGAGGCAACGAACACAGTTGAAGCATCTGGAGGTTTGGCTCAGTGGGTAGAGCAAATGCTTGTGATACCAGAGATTGTTGGTTCAAATCCTGTCTGGGACAGGTGACTTTCAGTGGCTGATGTCTTGGCACAGAGTTCTCAATAGAGCAAACAGATATATCAGCTGATACTTTTTATTTTATTTATGCCATAAAATATCATTTGGCTGTAGATTCATAACTTTAGACACTATTTGTGATATTACAGAACAAATTAAGGCATGTGAAGTTGATTATCTGTTTTGGGACCATGTCACCTGTTTTTCAGCCAAAACCATATATTTATAAAACTTGACATGCCTTAAATTGTTCTGCAATATCACAGTCAGTGTCTAGACTGTATTAAACTACAGCCAAATGATATTTTATGCAGTACAAAAAAAAAATATCGGCTTTTATATATCTGTCTAAAATCGACAGACGTCGCTGCCGATACTGGTTTTACCTGTTTTGGGACCACTTCACCTGTTTTTCAGCCAAAATGATAAATTAATCATCTTTACATGCCTTAATTTGTTCTGCAATACCACAGTCAGTGTCTAGACTGTATTAAACTACAGCCAAATGATATTTTATGCAGTAAAACAAAAAAAATATCGGCTTTTATATATCTGTCTAAAATCGACAGACGTCGCTGCCGATACTGGTTTTACCTGTTTTGGGACCACTTCACCTAATTTATTGGCCAAATTAAAGCATGTAAAGTTGATTAATATATCGTTTTGGCTGAAAAACAGGTGAAGTGGTCCCAAAACAGGTAAAACCAGTATCGGCAGCGACGTCTGTCGATTTTAGACAGATATATAAAAGCCGATATTTTTTTTTTTTCTACTTCATAAAATATCATTTGGCTGTAGTTTCAACAGTCTAGACGCTGACTGTGGCATTACAGAACAAATTAAGGCATGTAAAGTTGATTAATTTATCATTTTGGCTGAAAAACAGGTGAAGTGGTCCCAAAACAGGTAAAACCAGTATCGGCAGCGACGTCTGTCGATTTTAGACAGATATATAAAAGCCAATATTTTTTTTGTTTGTTTTACTGCATAAGATATCATTTGGCTGTAGTTTAATATGTAGACACTGACTGTGATATTGCAAAACAATTTAAGGCATGTAAAGTTGATTAATTTATCATTTTGGCTGAAAAACAGGTGAAGTGGTCCCAAAACAGGTAAAACCAGTATCGGCAGCGACGTCTGTCGATTTTAGACAGATATATAAAAGCCGATATTTCTTTTTTTTTTTACTGCATAAAATATCATTTGGCTGTAGTTTAATACAGTCTAGACACTGACTGTGATATTGCAGAACAATTTAAGGCATGTAAAGTTGATTAATATATCATTTTGGCTGAAAAACAGGTGAAGTGGTCCCAAAACAGGTAAAACCAGTATCGGCAGCGACGTCTGTCGATTTTAGACAGATATATAAAAGCCGATATTTTATTTTATTTTTTACTGCATAAAATATCATTTGGCTGTAGTTTAATACAGTCTAGACACTGATTGTGATATTGCAGAACAAATTAAGGCATGTAAAGTTGATTAATATATCATTTTGGCTGAAAAACAGGTGAAGTGGTCCCAAAACAGATAATCAACTTTACATGCCTTAATTTGTTCTGCAATATTACAATCAGTGTCTAAAGTTATGAATCTACAGCCAAATGATATTTTATGGCATAAATAAAATAAAAAGTATCAGCTGATATATCTGTCTGCTCTATTGAGAACTCTGTGCTAAGACATCAGCCACTGAAAGTCACCTGTCCCAGACAGGATTTGAACCAACAATCTCTGGTATCACAAGCATTTGCTCTACCCACTGAGCCAAACCTCCAGATACTTCAACTGTGTTCGTTGCCTCCTTTATCTTGGTTTCGCCAGTGACAGCTATTGAAAACTGCATTGATATATGAGTCAGACTGATATTCTACTAAGTTCTTGGTAGGGCCAATATTTGTATTTGATGCATGGAGTAAGAATGAAATGTGCATTGTATCAAGTGAGGTTTGAACCAACAACCTCTTGCTTCTCAAGCACCTGCTCTACCCACTGAGCCAAACCTCCAGACACTTTGACTGTGTTCGGCGACCCCTTTATCTCAGTTTCGCCAGTGACAGCTATTGAAAACTGCACTGATATGAGTCAGACTGATATTCTATTAAATTCTTGGTAGGGCTGATATTTGTATTTGATCCATGGAATAAGAATGAAACATGCTTTGTATCAAGTGAGGCTTGAACCTACAACCTCTCACACACCAAACACCTGCTCTATCCACTAAGCCAGACCTCCACATACTTTACCTGTTTTGGATGTTCCATGTAGCTCATTACTGGTAGTGACATCTGTTAAAAACTCTACTGACATATAAGTCAGACCAATGATCAACAAAGTTTTATGTATCCGTCTGCTCTGCAGTCATATGGTGTCCTTCCGTCCTGTCTCTCAACCCAACTTCAGAAATGACCTGTGTCAGCTGAGTCTCAAAGCATCAACCTCAGGCATAATATTCACCTGCTTTACTCACTGAACCAAACCTAACATGTTTCAACTGGGATGGACACCCTGCTGGACAGTGGGTGGGTTGTCCTTCCCATCAATTTCACTATAATAATAATAATTTCTTACTGGTATTATTACTGATTTCATAATTGTTATTATTAATATTTGACAGTTTCTGGAGACACCTGTCACAGTATCAGTTCATTGAGGAAAAAGACACATTTGCCAGGAACATTTTGAAAATAGTAAAGCTTTATTTTTTAGAAAAAAAACCCAACTACAACATAACATTCTACTGTATGTGGTTGTCAGCCCTTTTTTTTCAACACGTAACATTTTTCAACATACTATATACTACTTTTTCTGCCATTTATTTGACATGCTATATTTTGATGTCTTTGGCTGTTTATTCGACATGCTAATGACGTCACTCTACATGTTATATCATGTTTTGTTGAGGCTTTTAAATGACGTCATATTTTGATATTTTTCGCCATTCTATAGTATGCGAATTTTGGTCATTTTTTGTCCACGCTAGAAAAGGATTGTTTGATTGTTTTCAGTCCTTTCTTCAACATAATACACTATAACGTTTTTTGACATGCTTTTCTGTGTAGTTTTCATCCCTTTTTTTTTTACATGCCATATTTTGACTTTTTTCGTCATACTATAGTATACTGATAATAATAACAATCAATCAATTTTATATAGTGTTATTCATCAAACTCAAAGACACTTTACAAACCACATAAGACAAGCAAAAACCAAATGAACAGGTGAAATGGTTGATGGAGGTTAATGGAGGTTAAATGCTTGTTGAAATAGGGAGGTTTTTAACAGTTTTTGAATGCTAGAGATGAGTCAGAGGCCAGAGGCATGGATGTGTTTGGGGAGAGAGTTCCAGAGGGTGGGGGCGGCTATGGCGAAGGCCCTGTCCCCCAAGGTATAGTGCTTGGATTTAGCCGTGGGAGTGAGGAGGTTGGAGTCAGAGGATCGGAGACAGCGGGAGGGGCGAGAGTGCTGCAGAAGGTCAGTGAGGTATCGGGGGGCCAGGTTATTGAGGGATTTGTAGGTGATGAGCAGGATCTGGAAGTGGATGCGCTGTTGTATGGGGAGCCGGTGGAGCTGTTGGAGGACAGTGGTGATGTGGTCTCTGATGTGGTGTGAGTGAGTAACCGGGCAGCTGAGTTCTGTGGAGGGAAGACCATAAAGGAGGCTACTGCAATAATCAAGTCTGGAGGAAATAAAGGCATGGATCAGTTTCAGTGGCTGGTTTGGAGAGGATGGTACGAAGGCGGGCAATGCTGCGGAGGTGGAAGAAGGCTGTTTTGGTGATTTGATGGATGTGGGGTTGGAAGGAGAGGGTGGGGTCAAAAATGAATCCAAGGGTTCTGGTCTGTGGGGAGGGGGTGAGTGTGTGACCATCAATGGAGAGTGTGAAGTCCTGGGTAGAGGGGAGGAGAGATTTTACTATTTTTTGTTGGTTTTTTTTTTGACACCCTAAAAAAGGATGTTTTTCATTATGTTGAGTCCTTTCTTCAACATGCTACACTATAACATTCCTAGACATGCTATTCTATGTTGTTCTCAGCCCTTTTTTTGACATGTCATCTTTTGACATTTTTTTTGCGATTTTTGGTCATTGTTTTGACATCCTAAAAAAGGATGTTTCTGGTTGTTTTTAGTACTTTCTTCTACATGCTTCACTATAACGTGTCTCAACATGGTATTCTATGTTGTTTTCAGCCCTTTTTTTGACATGTCATGTTTTCACTTTTTTCGCCATACTATAGTGTGCGACTTTTGGTCATTTCTTTGACATGCTAAAACATGATGTTTTTGGATGTTCTTAGTCCTTTAATCAACATGGTACACCACAATATGGCTCGATATGCTATTCTGTGTTTTTTCAAGCCTTTTGTTGACATGTCTTATTTTGACTTTTTTTGCTATACTATACTATGCGATTGTTGGTCATGTTTTTGACATGCTAAAATATGATGTTTTTGGTTGTTTTTAGTCCTTTCTTCAACATGCTAGACTATAAAGTGTCTCGACATGCTGTTCCATGTAGTTTTCAGGACGTTTTTTGACGTCATATTTTGAATTTTTTCGCCATACTACAGTATGCGACTTTTGGTCATTTTTTTTGACATACTAAAAAAGGATGTTTTTGGTTGTTTTTAGTCCGTTCTTCAACATGCTAGACTATACAGTGTCTCGACATGCTGTTCCATGTAGTTTTCAGCACTTTGTTTGATAGTGATATTTTCACATATTTCGCCATTTTTGGTTGTTTTTTTGACATGCTAAAATAGGATGTTTCTGGTTGTTTTGAGTATTTTTCTTCAATATCCTACACTATAACGTTTGTCAACATGCTATTCTATGTAGTTTTCAGCACTTTTTTTGACATGTCATATTTTGAATTTTTTCGCCATACTATAGTATGCAACTTTTGGTCATTTTTTTGACTTACTAAAAAAGGATGTTTTTGGATGTTCTTAGTCCTTTAATCAACATAGTACACCACAATATGGCTCGATATGCTATTCTGTGTTTTTTCGGGCCTTTTGTTGACATGTCATATTTTGACATTTTTTGCCATACTATAGTATGCGATTTTTGGTTGTTTTTTTGACATGCTAAAATATGATGTTTTTGGTTGTTTTGAGTCTCTCCTTCAATATCCTACACTATAACGTTTACCAACATGCTATTCTATATAGTTTTCAGCACTATTTTTGACATGTCATGTTTTGACTTTTTTCGCCATACTTTAGTATGCGATTTTTGGTCATTTTATGACATGCTAAAATATGATATTTTTGGTTGTTTTGAGTCTTTTCTTCAATATCCTACACTATAACATTTGTCAACATGCTATTCTATGTAGTTTTCAGCACTTTTTTTGACATGTCATGTTTTGACTTTTTTCGCCATACTTTAGTATGCGATTTTTGGTCATTTTATGACATGCTAAAATATGATATTTTTGGTTGTTTTGAGTCTTTTCTTCAATATCCTACACTATAACATTTGTCAACATGCTATTCTATGTAGTTTTCAGCACTTTTTTTGACATGTCATGTTTTGACTTTTTTCGCCATACTATAGTATGCGACTTTTGGTCATTTTTTTGACATACTAAAAAAGGATGTTTTCAGTTGTTTTTAGTCCTTTCTTCAACATGCTAGACTATAAAGTGTCTCGACATGCTGTTCCATCTAGTTTTCATCCCTTTTTTTGATAGTGATATTTTCACATATTTCGCCATACTATAGTATGCGATTTTTGGTTGTTTTTTGACATGCTAAAATATGATGTTTTTGGTTGTTTTGAGTCTTTTTCTTCAATATCCTACACTATAACATTTGTTAACATGCCATTCTATATATTTTTCAGCACTCTTTTTGACATGTCATATTTTGAATTTTTTCGCCATACTATAGTATGCGATTTTTGGTCATTGTTTTGACATACTAAAAAAGGATGTTTTTGGTTGTTTTTAGTACTTTCTTCTACATGCTTCACTATAACATGTCTCAACATGGTATTCTATGTTGTTTTCAGCCCTTTTTTTGACATGTCATATTTTGACATTTTTCGCCATACTATAGTATGCGATTTTTGGTTGTTTTTTTGACATGCTAAAATATGATGTTTTTGGTTGTTTTGAGTCTCTCCTTCAATATCCTACACTATAACGTTTACCAACATGCTATTCTATATAGTTTTCAGCACTATTTTTGACATGTCATGTTTTGACTTTTTTCGCCATACTATAGTATAAGCTTTTTGGTTGATTTTTTGACATGCTAAAATAGGATGTTTCTGGTTGTTTTGAGTTGTTTCTTCAATATCCTGCATTAAAATATTTGTCAACATGCTATTCTATGTAGTTTTCAGCAATTTTTTTGACACGTCATGTTTTGACTTTTTTCGCCATACTATAGTATGCGACTTTTTGGTCATTTTTTTGACATACTAAAAAGGATGTTTTTTGGTTGTTTTAGTCCGTTCTTCAACATGCTAGACTATACAGTGTCTCGGTTACATGCTTGTTCCATGTAGTTTTCAGCCCTTTTTTTGATAGTGATATTTTCACATATTTCGCCATACTATAGTATGCGATTTTTGGTCATTGTTTTGACATACTAAAAAAGGATGTTTTTGGTTGTTTTTAGTACTTTCTTCTACATGCTTCACTATAACATGTCTCAACATGGTATTCTATGTTGTTTTCAGCCCTTTTTTTGACATGTCATATTTTGACATTTTTCGCCATACTATAGTATGCGATTTTTGGTCATTGTTTTGACATCCTAAAAAACGATGTTTCTGGTTGTTTTTAGTACTTTCTTCTACATGCTTCACTATAACGTGTCTCAACATGGTATTCTATGTTGTTTTCAGCCCTTTTTTTGACATGTCATATTTTGACATTTTTCGCCATACTATAGTATGCGATTTTTGGTCATTTTATGACATGCTAAAATATGATATTTTTGGTTGTTTTGAGTCTCTCCTTCAATATCCTACACTATAACGTTTACCAACATGCTATTCTATGTAGTTTTCAGCACTATTTTTGACATGTCATGTTTTGACTTTTTTCGCCATACTATAGTATAAGCTTTTTGGTTGATTTGTTGACATGCTAAAATAGGATGTTTCTGGTTGTTTTGAGTTGTTTCTTCAATATCCTGCATTAAAATATTTGTCAACATGCTATTCTATGTAGTTTTCAGCACTTTTTTTGACATGTCATGTTTTGACTTTTTTCGCCATACTATACTATGCGACTTTTGGTCATTGTTTTGACATACTAAAAAAGGATGTTTTTGGTTGTTTTTAGTCTGTTCTTCAACATGCTAGACTATACAGTGTCTCGACATGCTGTTCCATGTTGTTTTCAGCCCTTTTTTTGATAGTGATATTTTCACATATTTCGCCATACTATAGTATGCGATTTTTGGTTGTTTTTTGACATGCTAAAATATGATGTTTTTGGTTGTTTTGAGTCTTTTTCTTCAATATCCTACACTATAACATTTGTTAACATGCCATTCTATATATTTTTCAGCACTCTTTTTGACATGTCATATTTTGAATTTTTTCGCCATACTATAGTATGCGATTTTTGGTCATTGTTTTGACATACTAAAAAAGGATGTTTTTGGTTGTTTTTAGTACTTTCTTCTACATGCTTCACTATAACATGTCTCAACATGGTATTCTATGTTGTTTTCAGCCCTTTTTTTGACATGTCATATTTTGACATTTTTCGCCATACTATAGTATGCGATTTTTGGTTGTTTTTTGACATGCTAAAATATGATGTTTTTGGTTGTTTTGAGTCTCTCCTTCAATATCCTACACTATAACGTTTACCAACATGCTATTCTATGTAGTTTTCAGCACTATTTTTGACATGTCATGTTTTGACTTTTTTCGCCATACTATAGTATAAGCTTTTTGGTTGATTTTTTGACATGCTAAAATAGGATGTTTCTGGTTGTTTTGAGTTGTTTCTTCAATATCCTGCATTAAAATATTTGTCAACATGCTATTCTATGTAGTTTTCAGCAATTTTTTTGACACGTCATGTTTTGACTTTTTTCGCCATACTATAGTATGCGACTTTTGGTCATTTTTTTTGACATACTAAAAAAGGATGTTTTTGGTTGTTTTTAGTCCGTTCTTCAACATGCTTCACTATAACATGTCTCAACATGGTATTCTATGTTGTTTTCAGCCCTTTTTTTGATATGTCATATTTTGACATTTTTCGCCATACTATAGTATGCGATTTTTGGTTGTTTTTTTGACATGCTAAAATATGATGTTTTTGGTTGTTTTGAGTCTCTCCTTCAATATCCTACACTATAACGTTTACCAACATGCTATTCTATATAGTTTTCAGCACTATTTTTGACATGTCATGTTTTGACTTTTTTCGCCATACTATAGTATAAGCTTTTTGGTTGATTTTTTGACATGCTAAAATAGGATGTTTCTGGTTGTTTCGAGTTGTTTCTTCAACATGCTAGACTATACAGTGTCTCGACATGCTGTTCCATGTAGTTTTCAGCACTTTTTTTGACAGTGATATTTTCACATATTTCGCCATACTATAGTATGGGATTTTTGGTTGTTTTTTTGACATGGTAAAATATGATGTTTTTGGTTGTTTTGAGTCTTTTTCTTCAATATCCTACACTATAACATTTGTCAACATGCTATTCTATATATTTTTCAGCACTCTTTTTGACATGTCATATTTTGAATTTTTTCGCCATACTATAGTATGCGATTTTTGGTCATTGTTTTGACATACTAAAAAAGGATGTTTTTGGTTGTTTTTAGTACTTTCTTCTGCATGCTTCACTATAACATGTCTCAACATGGTATTCTATGTTGTTTTCAGCCCTTTTTTTGACATGTCATATTTTGACATTTTTCGCCATACTATAGTATAAGCTTTTTGGTTGTTTTTTTGACATGCTAAAATATGATGTTTTTGGTTGTTTTGAGTCTCTCCTTCAATATCCTACACTATAACGTTTACCAACATGCTATTCTATGTAGTTTTCAGCACTATTTTTGACATGTCATGTTTTGACTTTTTTCACCATACTATAGTATAAGCTTTTTGGTTGATTTTTTGACATGCTAAAATAGGATGTTTCTGGTTGTTTTGAGTTGTTTCTTCAATATCCTGCATTAAAATATTTGTCAACATGCTATTCTATGTAGTTTTCAGCAATTTTTTTGACACGTCATGTTTTGACTTTTTTCGCCATACTATAGTATGCGACTTTTGGTCATTTTTTTTGACATACTAAAAAAGGATGTTTTTGGTTGTTTTTAGTCCGTTCTTCAACATGCTAGACTATACATTGTCTCGACATGCTGTTCCATTTAGTTTTCAGCCCTTTTTTTGATAGTGATATTTTCACATATTTCGCCATACTATAGTATGCGATTTTTGGTCATTGTTTTGACATACTAAAAAAGGATGTTTTTGGTTGTTTTTAGTACTTTCTTCTACATGCTTCACTATAACATGTCTCAACATGGTATTCTATGTTGTTTTCAGCCCTTTTTTTGACATGTCATATTTTGACATTTTTCGCCATACTATAGTATGCGATTTTTGGTTGTTTTTTTGACATGCTAAAATATGATGTTTTTGGTTGTTTTGAGTCTCTCCTTCAATATCCTACACTATAACGTTTACCAACATGCTATTCTATATAGTTTTCCGCACTATTTTTGACATGTCATGTTTTGACTTTTTTCGCCATACTATAGTATAAGCTTTTTGGTTGATTTTTTGACATGCTAAAATAGGATGTTTCTGGTTGTTTTGAGTTGTTTCTTCAATATCCTGCATTAAAATATTTGTCAACATGCTATTCTATGTAGTTTTCAGCATTTTTTTTGACACGTCATGTTTTGACTTTTTTCGCCATACTATAGTATGCGATTTTTGGTCATTTTATGACATGTTAAAATATGATATTTTTGGTTGTTTTGAGTCTTTTCTTCAATATCCTACACTATAACATTTGTCAACATGCTATTCTATGTAGTTTTCAGCACTTTTTTTGACACGTCATGTTTTGACTTTTTTCGCCATACTATAGTATGCGACTTTTGGTCATTTTTTTTGACATACTAAAAAGGATGTTTTTGGTTGTTTTAGTCCGTTCTTCAACATGCTAGACTATACAGTGTCTCGACATGCTGTTCCATGTAGTTTTCAGCCCTTTTTTTGATAGTGATATTTTCACATATTTCGCCATACTATAGTATGCGATTTTTGGTCATTGTTTTGACATACTAAAAAAGGATGTTTTTGGTTGTTTTTAGTACTTTCTTCTACATGCTTCACTATAACATGTCTCAACATGGTATTCTATGTTGTTTTCAGCCCTTTTTTTGACATGTCATATTTTGACATTTTTCGCCATACTATAGTATGCGATTTTTGGTC
This sequence comes from Plectropomus leopardus, assembly GCF_026936395.1. Classification (NCBI taxonomy): domain Eukaryota; kingdom Metazoa; phylum Chordata; class Actinopteri; order Perciformes; family Serranidae; genus Plectropomus; species Plectropomus leopardus. Next base: position 20,698,462 of record NC_142197.1, on the reverse strand, counting down.
ATTGTTTTGACATCCTAAAAAACGATGTTTCTGGTTGTTTTTAGTACTTTCTTCTACATGCTTCACTATAACGTGTCTCAACATGGTATTCTATGTTGTTTTCAGCCCTTTTTTTGACATGTCATATTTTGACATTTTTCGCCATACTATAGTATGCGATTTTTGGTTGTTTTTGACATGCTAAAATATGATGTTTTTGGTTGTTTTGAGTCTCTCCTTCAATATCCTACACTATAACGTTTACCAACATGCTATTCTATGTAGTTTTCAGCACTATTTTTGACATGTCATGTTTTGACTTTTTTCGCCATACTATAGTATAAGCTTTTTGGTTGATTTTTTGACATGCTAAAATAGGATGTTTCTGGTTGTTTTGAGTTGTTTCTTCAATATCCTGCATTAAAATATTTGTCAACATGCTATTCTATGTAGTTTTCAGCACTTTTTTTGACATGTCATGTTTTGACTTTTTTCGCCATACTATAGTATGCGACTTTTGGTCATTGTTTTGACATACTAAAAAAGGATGTTTTTGGTTGTTTTTAGTCTGTTCTTCAACATGCTAGACTATACAGTGTCTCGACATGCTGTTCCATGTAGTTTTCAGCCCTTTTTTGATAGTGATATTTTCACATATTTCGCCATACTATAGTATGCGATTTTTTGGTTGTTTTTGACATGCTAAAATATGATGTTTTGGTTGTTTTGAGTCTTTTTCTTCAATATCCTACACTATAACGTTTGTTAACATGCCATTCTATATATTTTTCAGCACTCTTTTTGACATGTCATATTTTGAATTTTTTCGCCATACTATAGTATGCGATTTTTGGTCATTGTTTTGACATACTAAAAAAGGATGTTTTTGGTTGTTTTTAGTACTTTCTTCTACATGCTTCACTATAACATGTCTCAACATGGTATTCTATGTTGTTTTCAGCCCTTTTTTTGACATGTCATATTTTGACATTTTTCGCCATACTATAGTATGCGATTTTTGGTTGTTTTTTTGACATGCTAAAATATGATGTTTTTGGTTGTTTTGAGTCTCTCCTTCAATATCCTACACTATAACGTTTACCAACATGCTATTCTATATAGTTTTCCGCACTATTTTTGACATGTCATGTTTTGACTTTTTTCGCCATACTATAGTATAAGCTTTTTGGTTGATTTTTTGACATGCTAAAATAGGATGTTTCTGGTTGTTTTGAGTTGTTTCTTCAATATCCTGCATTAAAATATTTGTCAACATGCTATTCTATGTAGTTTTCAGCATTTTTTTTGACACGTCATGTTTTGACTTTTTTCGCCATACTATAGTATGCGATTTTTGGTCATTTTATGACATGTTAAAATATGATATTTTTGGTTGTTTTGAGTCTTTTCTTCAATATCCTACACTATAACATTTGTCAACATGCTATTCTATGTAGTTTTCAGCACTTTTTTTGACACGTCATGTTTTGACTTTTTTCGCCATACTATAGTATGCGACTTTTGGTCATTTTTTTTGACATACTAAAAAAGGATGTTTTTGGTTGTTTTTAGTCCGTTCTTCAACATGCTAGACTATACAGTGTCTCGACATGCTGTTCCATGTAGTTTTCAGCCCTTTTTTTGATAGTGATATTTTCACATATTTCGCCATACTATAGTATGCGATTTTTGGTCATTGTTTTGACATACTAAAAAAGGATGTTTTTGGTTGTTTTTAGTACTTTCTTCTACATGCTTCACTATAACATGTCTCAACATGGTATTCTATGTTGTTTTCAGCCCTTTTTTTGACATGTCATATTTTGACATTTTTCGCCATACTATAGTATGCGATTTTTGGTCATTGTTTTGACATCCTAAAAAAGGATGTTTCTGGTTGTTTTTAGTACTTTCTTCTACATGCTTCACTATAACGTGTCTCAACATGGTATTCTATGTTGTTTTCAGCCCTTTTTTTGACATGTCATATTTTGACATTTTTCGCCATACTATAGTATGCGATTTTTGGTTGTTTTTTTGACATGCTAAAATATGATGTTTTTGGTTGTTTTGAGTCTCTCCTTCAATATCCTACACTATAACGTTTACCAACATGCTATTCTATGTAGTTTTCAGCACTATTTTTGACATGTCATGTTTTGACTTTTTTCGCCATACTATAGTATAAGCTTTTTGGTTGATTTTTTGACATGCTAAAATAGGATGTTTCTGGTTGTTTTGAGTTGTTTCTTCAATATCCTGCATTAAAATATTTGTCAACATGCTATTCTATGTAGTTTTCAGCACTTTTTTTGACATGTCATGTTTTGACTTTTTTCGCCATACTATAGTATGCGACTTTTGGTCATTGTTTTGACATACTAAAAAAGGATGTTTTTGGTTGTTTTTAGTCTGTTCTTCAACATGCTAGACTATACAGTGTCTCGACATGCTGTTCCATGTAGTTTTCAGCCCTTTTTTTGATAGTGATATTTTCACATATTTCGCCATACTATAGTATGCGATTTTTGGTTGTTTTTTGACATGCTAAAATATGATGTTTTTGGTTGTTTTGAGTCTTTTTCTTCAATATCCTACACTATAACGTTTGTTAACATGCCATTCTATATATTTTTCAGCACTCTTTTTGACATGTCATATTTTGAATTTTTTCGCCATACTATAGTATGCGATTTTTGGTCATTGTTTTGACATACTAAAAAAGGATGTTTTTGGTTGTTTTTAGTACTTTCTTCTACATGCTTCACTATAACATGTCTCAACATGGTATTCTATGTTGTTTTCAGCCCTTTTTTTGACATGTCATATTTTGACATTTTTCGCCATACTATAGTATGCGATTTTTGGTTGTTTTTTTGACATGCTAAAATATGATGTTTTTGGTTGTTTTGAGTCTCTCCTTCAATATCCTACACTATAACGTTTACCAACATGCTATTCTATATAGTTTTCAGCACTGTTTTTGACATGTCATGTTTTGACTTTTTTCGCCATACTATAGTATAAGCTTTTTGGTTGATTTTTTGACATGCTAAAATAGGATGTTTCTGGTTGTTTCGAGTTGTTTCTTCAATATCCTGCATTAAAATATTTGTCAACATGCTATTCTATGTAGTTTTCAGCAATTTTTTTGACACGTCATGTTTTGACTTTTTTCGCCATACTATAGTATGCGACTTTTGGTCATTTTTTTTGACATACTAAAAAAGGATGTTTTTGGTTGTTTTTAGTCCGTTCTTCAACATGCTAGACTATACAGTGTCTCGACATGCTGTTCCATGTAGTTTTCAGCCCTTTTTTTGATAGTGATATTTTCACATATTTCGCCATACTATAGTATGCGATTTTTGGTCATTGTTTTGACATACTAAAAAAGGATGTTTTTGGTTGTTTTTAGTACTTTCTTCTACATGCTTCACTATAACGTGTCTCAACATGGTATTCTATGTTGTTTTCAGCCCTTTTTTTGACATGTCATATTTTGACATTTTTCGCCATACTATAGTATGCGATTTTTGGTTGTTTTTTTGACATGCTAAAATATGATGTTTTTGGTTGTTTTTAGTACTTTCTTCTACATGCTTCACTATAACATGTCTCAACATGGTATTCTATGTTGTTTTCAGCCCTTTTTTGACATGTCATATTTTGACATTTTTCGCCATACTATAGTATGCGATTTTTGGTTGTTTTTTTGACATGCTAAAATATGATGTTTTTGGTTGTTTTGAGTCTCTCCTTCAATATCCTACACTATAACGTTTACCAACATGCTATTCTATATAGTTTTCAGCACTATTTTTGACATGTCATGTTTTGACTTTTTTCGCCATACTATAGTATAAGCTTTTTGGTTGATTTTTGACATGCTAAAATAGGATGTTTCTGGTTGTTTTGAGTTGTTTCTTCAATATCCTGCATTAAAATATTTGTCAACATGCTATTCTATGTAGTTTTCAGCAATTTTTGACACGCCATGTTTTGACTTTTTTCGCCATACTATAGTATGTACTTTTTGGTCATTTTTTGACATACTAAAAAGGATGTTTTTGGTTGTTTTTAGTCCGTTTCTTCAACATGCTAGACTATACAGTGTCTCAAATGCTGTTCCATGTAGTTTTCAGCCCTTTTTTGATAGTGATATTTTCACATATTTCGCCATACTATAGTATGCGATTTTTGGTCATTGTTTTGACATACTAAAAAAGGATGTTTTTGGTTGTTTTTAGTACTTTCTTCTACATGCTTCACTATAACATGTCTCAACATGGTATTCTATGTTGTTTTCAGCCCTTTTTTTGACATGTCATATTTTGACATTTTTCGCCATACTATAGTATGCGATTTTTGGTCATTGTTTTGACATCCTAAAACGATGTTTCTTGGTTGTTTTAGTACTTTCTTCTACATGCTTCACTATAACGTGTCTCAACATGGTATTCTATGTTGTTTTCAGCCTTTTTTTGACATCTCACATTTTGACATTTTTCGCCATACTACAGTATGCGATTTTTGGTTGTTTTTTGATATGCTAAAATATGATGTTTTTGGTTGTTTTGAGTCTCTCCTTCAATATCCTACACTATAACGTTTACCAACATGCTATTCTATATAGTTTTCAGCACTATTTTTGACATGTCATGTTTTGACTTTTTTCGCCATACTATAGTATAAGCTTTTTTGTTGATTTTTTGACATGCTAAAGTAGGATGTTTCTGGTTGTTTTGAGTTGTTTCTTCAATATCCTGCATTAAAATATTTGTCAACATGCTATTCTATGTAGTTTTCAGCACTTTTTTGACATGTCATGTTTTGACTTTTTTCCATACTATAGTATGCGAATTTTTGGTCATTTTTTGACATACTAAAAAGGATGTTTTGGTTGTTTTTAGTCCGTTCTTCAACATGCTAGACTATAAAGTGTCTCGACATGCTGTTCCATCTAGTTTTCAGCCCTTTTTTTGATAGTGATATTTTCACATATTTCGCCATACTATAGTATGCGATTTTTGGTTTATTTTTTGACATGCTAAAATAGGATGTTTCTGGTTGTTTTGAGATGTTTCTTCAATATCCTACACTATAACATTTGTTAACATGCCATTCTATATATTTTTCAGCACTTTTTTGACATGTCATATTTTGAATTTTTTCGCCATACTATAGTATGCGATTTTTGGTCATTGTTTTGACATACTAAAAAAGGATGTTTTTGGTTGTTTTTAGTACTTTCTTCTACATGCTTCACTATAACGTGTCTCAACATGGTATTCTATGTTGTTTTCAGCCCTTTTTTTGACATGTCATATTTTCACATATTTCGCCATACTATAGTATGCGATTTTTGGTCATTGTTTTGACATCCTAAAAAAGGATGTTTCTGGTTGTTTTTAGTACTTTCTTCTACATGCTTCACTATAACGTGTCTCAACATGGTATTCTATGTTGTTTTCAGCCCTTTTTTTGACATGTCATATTTTGACATTTTTCGCCATACTATAGTATGCGATTTTTGGTTGTTTTTTTGACATGCTAAAATATGATGTTTTTGGTTGTTTTGAGTCTCTCCTTCAATATCCTACACTATAACGTTTACCAACATGCTATTCTATATAGTTTTCCGCACTATTTTTGACATGTCATGTTTTGACTTTTTTCGCCATACTATAGTATAAGCTTTTTGGTTGATTTTTTGACATGCTAAAATAGGATGTTTCTGGTTGTTTTGAGTTGTTTCTTCAATATCCTGCATTAAAATATTTGTCAACATGCTATTCTATGTAGTTTTCAGCCCTTTTTTTGACATGTCATGTTTTGACTTTTTTCGCCATACTATAGTATGCGACTTTTGGTCATTTTTTTGACATACTAAAAAAGGATGTTTTTGGTTGTTTTTAGTCCGTTCTTCAACATGCTAGACTATACAGTGTCTCGACATGCTGTTCCATGTAGTTTTCAGCCCTTTTTTTGATAGTGATATTTTCACATATTTCGCCATACTATAGTATGCGATTTTTGGTCATTGTTTTGACATACTAAAAAAGGATGTTTTTGGTTGTTTTTAGTCTTTTCTTCAATATCCTACACTATAACATTTGTTAACATGGTATTCTATGTTGTTTTCAGCCCTTTTTTTGACATGTCATATTTTGACATTTTTCGCCATACTATAGTATGCGATTTTTGGTCATTGTTTTGACATCCTAAAAAAGGATGTTTTTGGTTGTTTTTAGTACTTTCTTCTACATGCTTCACTATAACGTGTCTCAACATGGTATTCTATGTTGTTTTCAGCCCTTTTTTTGACATGTCATATTTTGACATTTTTCGCCATACTATAGTATGCGATTTTTGGTTGTTTTTTTGACATGCTAAAATATGATGTTTTTGGTTGTTTTGAGTCTCTCCTTCAATATCCTACACTATAACGTTTGCCAACATGCTATTCTATATAGTTTTCAGCACTATTTTTGACATGTCATGTTTTGACTTTTTTCGCCATACTATAGTATAAGCTTTTTGGTTGATTTTTTGACATGCTAAAATAGGATGTTTCTGGTTGTTTCGAGTTGTTTCTTCAACATGCTAGACTATACAGTGTCTCGACATGCTGTTCCATGTAGTTTTCAGCACTTTTTTTGACAGTGATATTTTCACATATTTCGCCATACTATAGTATGGGATTTTTGGTTGTTTTTTTGACATGGTAAAATATGATGTTTTTGGTTGTTTTGAGTCTTTTTCTTCAATATCCTACACTATAACATTTGTCAACATGCTATTCTATATAGTTTTCAGCACATTTTTTGACATGTCATGTTTTGAATTTTTTCGCCATACTGTAGTATGCGACTTTTGGTCATTGTTTTGACATACTAAAAAAGGATGTTTTTGGTTGTTTTTAGTACTTTCTTCAACATGCTAGACTATACAGTGTCTCGACATGCTGTTCCATGTAGTTTTCAGCACTTTTTTTGACATGTCATATTTTCACATATTTCGCCATACTATAGTATGCGATTTTTGGTTGTTTTTTTGATATGGTAAAATATGATGTTTTTGGTTGTTTTGAGTCTTTTTCTTCAATATCCTACACTATAACGTTTGTGAAGACGCTATTCTATGTAGTTTTCAGCACTTTTTTTGACATGTCATGTTTTGACTTTTTCGCCATACTATACTATGCAATTTTTGGTCATTTTATGACATGCTAAAATATGATATTTTTGGTTGGTTTGGTTGGTTTTTAGTCCTTTCTTCAACATAGTACACTACAATATGTCTCGACATGCTGTTCTATGTAGTTTTCAGCCCTTTTTTTTTGACAGGCCATATTTTGAATTTTTTGGTCATACTATAGTATGCAATTTTTGGTCACTTCCGTGACATGCTAAAATATAATGTTTTTGTTCATTTTTATTCCTGTCTTCAACATGCTACACTATTACGCATCTAAACATGTTACTCTAAGTTGTTTTCAGCCCTTTTTTTGACATGTCATATTTTGACATTTTTCGCCATACTATAGTATGCGATTTTTGGTCATTTCTTTGACATGCTAAAACATGATGTATTTGGATGTTCTTAGTCCTTTAATCAACATGGTACACCACAATATGGCTCGATATGCTATTCTGTGTTTTTTCGGGCCTTTTGTTGACATGTCTTATTTTGACTTTTTTTGCTATACTATACTATGCGATTGTTGGTCATGTTTTTGACATGCTAAAATATGATGTTTTTGGTTGTTTTTAGTCCTTTCTTCAACATGCTAGACTATAAAGTGTCTCGACATGCTGTTCCATGTAGTTTTCAGCACTTTTTTTGATAGTGATATTTTCACATATTTCGCCATACTATAGTATGCGATTTTTGGTTGTTTTTTGACATGCTAAAATATGATGTTTTTGGTTGTTTTGAGTCTTTTCTTCAATATCCTACACTATAACATTTGTCAACATGCTATTCTATCTAGTTTTCAGCACATTTTTTGACATGTCATATTTTGACATTTTTCGCCATACTATGGTATGCGATTTTTGGTCATTTCTTTGACATGATAAAACATGATGTTTTTGGATGTTCTTAGTCCTTTAATCAACATGGTACACCACAATATGGCTCGATATGCTATTCTGTGTTTTTTCGGGCCTTTTATTGACATGTCTTATTTTTACTTTTTTTGCTATAACATACTATGCCTGAAATCTACCACAATCATCCCTGTCCTTAAAAAGACAACACCCATAACCAGCCTCAATGACTACCGCCCTGTTGCCCTCACACCCATCATCATGAAGTGCTTCGAGAGACTGGTCCTACAGCACATCAAGGACTGTCTTCCCCCACACTGACCCGCATCAGTTCGGGTGATACCAGGCGGTAACAGATCCATCTTGAGGACGCCATCCACATAGCTCTGCATGCAGTACTGTGTCACCTGAACAGCAGCAGATCCACGCCTAGGATGCTCTTTGTGGATTATAGCTCGCATTCAACACACAATCCCGGACATTCTGACCACCAAACTGACCATCCTGGGCCTCCCTCCCCTCACATGCAGCTGGATCAAAGACTTTCTGACCGACAGACCCCAGACTGTGAGACTTGGCCCCCACCTCTCCTCCACCCGGACCCTGAGCACTGGTTCACCACAAGGCTGCGTGCTGAGCCCCCTCCTGTACTGTCTCTACACCTACGACTGCAGTCCGACCCACAGTACCAACATCATCGTAAAATTTGCCGATGATACCACTGTGGTCGGACTAATTTCACGGGAAGATGAGACAGCCTACAGAGAGGAGGTCCAGAAGCTGACGACCTGGTGCTCAGACAACAACCTGGCACTAAAACACCACAAAAACAAAGGAGATCATTATGGACTTCAGGAGGAACAGAACCGACCCGCCTCTCTACATCAACGGTGAATGCGTGAAGAGGGTCCACATTCAGGTTCCTGGGAGTCCAGATCTCCGACGACCTCTCCTGACCGGGACAACACCACAGCGGTCATCAAGAAGGCTCAGTAGCGACCACACTTCCTGAGAATCCTCAGGAAGAACAACCTGACAGGAAGCTGCTGCTGGCGTTTCTTCCGTCGTCCATCGAGAGCCTGCTGACTTACTGCATCACCACCTGGCACGGGAGCTGCACTGAAGCAGACAGGGAGAGATCATGGAGGACAGCGTCAGAACAGCCCAGAAGATCATTGGCTGCCCTCTCCCTCCCTGGAGGACATATACACCACCCGTGCCTCAGCAGAGCACATAACAACATGATCAAGGACAGCTCACACCTGGCGCCAGTTGTTTGACCTGTTGCCCTCAGGCAGGCGCTTACAGGTGCATCAAGGCAAGGACAAACAGACTGAGAAACAGTTTCTTTCCGAGATTGGCCACCACCGTGGAACTCTCACAAATAACCACCCTGACATCACAACAGACAATAGACATTGTACATCACATCCCTACCTTTCAATCCACCCGGTAATAATTCCCTAATTACCTACCCATGTGCAATATATTTCTGTGCAATATATTTCTATTCTGTGCAATATACTTCACATACTCAGTAATATGTCATGCAATACACTGAAGTCACTCTGTTCATATTTATAATTTAATCCTATACCTCCACACCCATGTACATAGCTTGTATATAAGTCTATTTTATTTTTATTTCTATCTTTTTTATTCTTATTCCTATTGCTATTTTTTTTTTACCTATTTGTACTTAATTCTGTAAAAAAGCTTTTGTACTTTGCACTGAAGGAATGGAGAAGCTCTCCAATCTCGTTATACACTGTATAATGACAATAAAGAGCATTCTGATTCTGATTCTGACTCTATGCGATTGTCGGTCATGTTTTTGACATGCTAAAATATGATGGTTTTGGTTGTTTTTAGTCCTTTCTTCAACATACTAGACTATAATGTGTCTCGACGTGCTGTTCCATGTAGTTTTCAGCACTTTTTTGACAGTGATATTTTCACATATTTCGCCATACTATAGTATGCGATTTTTGGTTGTTTTTTTGACATGCTAAAATATGATGTTTTTGGTTTTTTGAGTCTCTCCTTCAATATCCTTACACTATAACGCTTGCCAACATGCCATTTTATATATTTTCAGCACTCTTTTTGACATGTCACGTTTTGAATTTTTTCGCCATACTATAGTATGCGATTTTTGGTCATTGTTTTGACATACTAAAAAATGATGTTTTTGGTTGTTGTTAGTACTTTCTTCTACATGCTTCACTATAACGTGTCTCAACATGGTATTCTATGTTGTTTTCAGCCCTTTTTTTGACATGTCATATTTTGACATTTTTCGCCATACTATAGTATGCGATTTTTGGTTGTTATTTTGACATGCTAAAATATGATGTTTTTGGTTGTTTTGAGTCTCTCCTTCAATATCCTACACTCTAACGTTTACCAACATGCTATTCTATATAGTTTTCAGCACTATTTTTGACATGTCATGTTTTGACTTTTTTCGCCATACTATAGAGAAAGCCAGGCATGTCAAACTGGTGTGTGGCTGCAGGTTTTGTGCCAACCAACCAAGAGCACACAGTTTGACCAATCAACTGTCTGAAGACGGAGATCAGTTGATTAAATGAGTCAAGTCTGGTGTGCTGCTACTTGTTGAAACAAAACTCAGAGCCACACCGCCCCCTGTGGACCGGTTTGACATGCCTGGTATAAGCTTTTTGGTTGATTTTTTGACATACTAAAAAAGGATGTTTTTGGTTGTTTTTAGTCCGTTCTTCAACATGCTAGACTATAAAGTGTCTCGACATGCTGTTCCATGTAGTTTTCAAACCTTTTTTTGATAGTGATATTTTCACATATTTCGCCATACTATAGTATGCGATTTTTGGTTGTTTTTTGACATGCTAAAATATGATGTTTTTGGTTGTTTTGAGTCTTTTTCTTCAATATCCTACACTATAACGTTTGTTAACATGCCATTCTATTTATTTTTCAGCACTCTTTTTGACATGTCATATTTTGAATTTTTTCGCCATACTATAGTATGTTGATGTGGCCTGGTGGCGCTGCTCAGCTGGCGACCCGGACTCGTGCTGCTGCTCCTTGTCTTTAATGTTTTTTAATGAGTAGACTGTGTCCATCAGCAACTGCAACGTACTCCTGGTGCCCCAGTCTTTGTTCTGGTGGATTTTAACCACTGCAGACTGGAATTTTCACTACCCGGATTTGAACAGTACATAACTTGTGTCACGCGGGACAATAAAATTTTAGACAAATGTTATGGTAACATCAAAAACGTGTACACAACAAAACCAAAGCCCCCTCTGTCAAATTCTGATCATAATACAATCCAGTTAATACCAGTCTACAAGACTGTTCTCAAACGGAGTAAGCCACAAACCAAGACGGTGACTGTGTGGGACAGAGACAGTATAGAGACATTAAAAGGAGCATTTCTCTGCACAGATTGGGATATATTTCAAAATCTGGAAATTGATTTGGCCACTAAAACAACTACAGACTACATACAATTTTGTGTGGACGGTGTGGTCACCAAAAAGGACATTATAGTGTATCCCAACAATAAGCCTTATATAACTAAGAGTGTGAAGGACTGTATTAATAGGAAAAAGATAGCTTTTAAGAATAATGACAGAGCAGGGGTGAAAGTAGTGCAAAAGGAGCTCAACCAGATGTTAAGAGATGCCAGGAAGCATCATAAGGATATGTTAGAGCAGAATTTTATGGCAATGGACTCTAAAAAGCTGTGGGACTCAATGAAGACATTAACCAACATGAACACAATCAAGAAGCGCCTTATTACTGATGATGATATGAGGAAAGCAAATGAATTGAATAATTTCTTTCTTTGGTTTGAAAAACATGACTTCTCAGAGGAATGTAGCAGTGCACTGGATACAATCTCAGCTGATCCATGCTGTGGGACTGTTGTTGACCCACACAAGATCCAGTCATTTTTTAAACATGTGTGTACTAAAAAATCCACTGGCCCAGATGGTATCTCTGCGCTGCTCTTCAAGGCATGTGCGGAAGAACTCACCCCACCGTGGTGTCCCATCTTCCAGCAATCCGTGGATTTACACACTGTACCTGCTCTCTGGAAAAACTCTGTTATAATTCCAATTGCTAAGAAACCCTGTCCATCTTAGAATAATGATTTTAGACCCGTGGCCCTGACTTCAATTGTCATGAAATGCTTTGAAAAATATATGGTGTCTCTGCTCAGGGCAGAGGTCAACTCGGCACTTGACCCACTCCAATTTGCTGACAGGCAGGGCAGGGGTACTGATGATGCCATTAACAGCATCACCCACCTCACTGTTAAGCACTTAGAAGACCCCAAGGCCTATGCACGTATTTTGTGCATAGGCCTTGGTCACTTCCGTGACATGCTAACATATAATGTTTTTGTTTATTTTTATTCCTGTCTTCAACATGCTACACTATAACGTGTCTAAACATGTTACTCTAAGTTGTTTTCAGCCCTTTTTTTGACAGGCCATATTTTGAATTTTTTGGTCATACTATAGTATGCGATTTTTGGTCACTTCCGTGACATGCTAACATATAATGTTTTTGTTTATTTTTATTCCTGTCTTCAACATGCTACACTATAACGTGTCTAAACATGTTACTCTAAGTTGTTTTCAGCCCTTTTTTTGACATGTCATATTTTGACATTTTCCGCTATACTATACTATACGATTTTTGGTTGTTTTTTTGACATGCTAAAATATGATGTTTTTGGTTGTTTTGAGTCTCTCCTTCAATATCCTACACTATAACGTTTACCAACGTGCTATTCTATATCGTTTTCAGCACTATTTTTGACATGTCATGTTTTGACTTTTTTCGCCATACTATACTATGCGATTTTTGGTCATTTTATGACATGCTAAAATATGATATTTTTGGTTGTTTTGAGTCTTTTCTTCAATATCCTACACTATAACATTTGTCAACATGCTATTCTATGTAGTTTTCAGCACTTTTTTTGACATGTCATGTTTTGACTTTTTTCGCCATACTATAGTATGCGACTTTTGGTCATTTTTTTGACATACTAAAAAAGGATGTTTTTGGTTGTTTTTAGTCCGTTCTTCAACATGCTAGACTATAAAGTGTCTCGACATGCTGTTCCATCTAGTTTTCAGCCCTTTTTTTGATAGTGATATTTTCACATATTTCGCCATACTATAGTATGCGATTTTTGGTTGTTTTTTGACATGCTAAAATATGATGTTTTTGGTTGTTTTGAGTCTTTTTCTTCAATATCCTACACTATAACGTTTGTTAACATGCCATTCTATATATTTTTCAGCACTTTTTTTGACATGTCATATTTTGAATTTTTTCGCCATACTATAGTATGCGATTTTTGGTCAATGTTTTGACATACTAAAACAGGATGTTTTTGGTTGTTGTTAGTACTTTCTTCTACATGCTTCACTATAACGTGTCTCAACATGGTATTCTATGTTGTTTTCAGCCCTTTTTTTGACATGTCATATTTTGAATTGTTTTGCCATACTATAGTATGCGATTTTTGGTCATTGTTTTGACATGCTAAAAAAGGATGTTTTTGGTTGTTTTTCGTACTTTCTTCTACATGCTTCACTATAACGTGTCTCAACATGGTATTCTATGTTGTTTTCAGCCCTTTTTTTGACATGTCATATTTTGACATTTTTCGCCATACTATAGTATGCGATTTTTGGTTGTTTTTTTGACATGCTAAAATATGATGTTTTTGGTTGTTTTGAGTCTCTCCTTCAATATCCTACACTATAACGTTTACCAACATGCTATTCTATATAGTTTTCAGCACTTTTTTTGACATGTCATGTTTTGACTTTTTTCGCCATACTATAGTATAAGCTTTTTGGTTGATTTTTTGACATGCTAAAATAGGATGTTTCTGGTTGTTTTGAGTTGTTTCTTCAATATCCTGCATTAAAATATTTGTCAACATGCTATTCTATGTAGTTTTCAGCCCTTTTTTTGACATGAAATGTTTTGACTTTTTTCGCCATGCCATACTATAGTATGCGATTTTTGGTTGTTTTTTTGACATGCTAAAATATGATGTTTTTGGTTGTTTTGAGTCTCTCCTTCAATATCCTACACTATAACGTTTACCAACATGCTATTCTATATAGTTTTCAGCACTATTTTTGACATGTCATGTTTTGACTTTTTTCGCCATACTATACTATGCGATTTTTGGTCATTTTATGACATGCTAAAATATGATATTTTTGGTTGTTTTGAGTCTTTTCTTCAATATCCTACACTATAACATTTGTAAACATGCTATTCGATGTAGTTTTCAGCCCTTTTTTTGACATGTCATGTTTTGACTTTTTTCGCCATACTATAGTATGCGACTTTTGGTCATTGTTTTGACATACTAAAAAAGGATGTTTTTGGTTGTTTTTAGTCCGTTCTTCAACATGCTAGATTATACAGTGTCTCGACATGCTGTTCCATGTAGTTTTCAGCCCTTTTTTTGATAGTGATATTTTCACATATTTCGCCATACTATAGTATGCGATTTTTGGTTGTTTTTTGACATGCTAAAATATGATGTTTTTGGTTGTTTTGAGTCTTTTTCTTCAATATCCTACACTATAACGTTTGTTAACATGCCATTCTATATATTTTTCAGCACTCTTTTTGACATGTCATATTTTGACTTTTTTCGCCATACTATAGTATGCGATTTTTGGTCATTGTTTTGACATACTAAAAAAGGATGTTTTTGGTTGTTGTTAGTACTTTCTTCTACATGCTTCACTATAACGTGTCTCAACATGGTATTCTATGTTGTTTTCAGCCCTTTTTTTGACATGTCATATTTTGACATTTTTCGCCATACTATAGTATGCGATTTTTGGTTGTTTTTTTGACATGCTAAAATATGATGTTTTTGGTTGTTTTGAGTCTCTCCTTCAATATCCTACACTATAACGTTTGCCAACATGCTATTCTATGTAGTTTTCAGCACTTTTTTTGACATGTCATGTTTTGACTTTTTTCGCCATACTATAGTATGCGACTTTTGGTCATTTTTTTGACATACTAAAAAAGGATGTTTTTGGTTGTTTTTAGTCCGTTCTTCAACATGCTAGACTATAAAGTGTCTCGACATGCTGTTCCATGTAGTTTTCAGCCCTTTTTTTGATAGTGATATTTTCACATATTTCGCCATACTATAGTATGCGATTTTTGGTTGTTTTTTGACATGCTAAAATATGATGTTTTTGGTTGTTTTGAGTCTTTCTTCAATATCCTACACTATAATGTTTGTCAACATGCCATTCTATATATTTTTCAGCACTCTTTTTGACATGTCATATTTTGACTTTTTTCGCCATACTATAGTATGCGATTTTTGGTCATTGTTTTGACATACTAAAAAAGGATGTTTTTGGTTGTTGTTAGTACTTTCTTCTACATGCTTCACTATAACGTGTCTCAACATGGTATTCTATGTTGTTTTCAGCCCTTTTTTTGACATGTCATATTTTGACATTTTTCGTCATACTATAGTATGCGATTTTTGGTTGTTTTTTTTGACATGCTAAAATATGATGTTTTTGGTTGTTTTGAGTCTCTCCTTCAATATTCTACACTATAACGTTTACCAACATGCTATTCTATGTAGTTTTCAGCACTTTTTTTGACATGTCATGTTTTGACTTTTTTCGCCATACTATAGTATGCGACTTTTGGTCATTGTTTTGACATACTAAAAAAGGATGTTTTTGGTTGTTTTTAGTCCGTTCTTCAACATGCTAGACTATAAAGTGTCTCGACATGCTGTTCCATGTAGTTTTCAGCCCTTTTTTTGATAGTGATATTTTCACATATTTCGCCATACTATAGTATGCGATTTTTGGTTGTTTTTTGACATGCTAAAATATGATGTTTTTGGTTGTTTTGAGTCTTTTTCTTCAATATCCTACACTATAATGTTTGTTAACATGCCATTCTATATATTTTTCAGCACTCTTTTTGACATGTCATATTTTGACTTTTTTCGCCATACTATAGTATGCGATTTTTGGTTGTTTTTTTGACATGCTAAAATATGATGTTTTTGGTTGTTTTGAGTCTCTCCTTCAATATCCTACACTATAACGTTTACCAACATGCTATTCTATGTAGTTTTCAGCACTTTTTTTGACATGTCATGTTTTGACTTTTTCGCCATACTATACTATGCGATTTTTGGTCATTTTATGACATGCTAAAATGTGATATTTTTGGTTGTTTTTAGTCCTTTCTTCAACATAGTACACTACAATATGTCTCGACATGCTGTTCTATGTAGTTTTCAGCACTTTTTTTGACATGTCATATTTTGACTTTTTTCGCCATACTATAGTATGCGATTTTTGGTTGTTTTTTTGACATGCTAAAATATGATGTTTTTGGTTGTTTTGAGTCTCTCCTTCAATATCCTACACTATAACGTTTACCAACATGCTATTCTATATAGTTTTCAGCACTATTTTTGACATGTCATGTTTTGACTTTTTTCGCCATACTATACTATGCGATTTTTGGTTGTTTTTTTGACATGCTAAAATATGATGTTTTTGGTTGTTTTGAGTCTCTCCTTCAATATCCTACACTATAACGTTTACCAACATGCTATTCTATGTAGTTTTCAGCACTTTTTTTGACATGTCATGTTTTGACTTTTTTCGCCATACTATAGTATGCGACTTTTGGTCATTGTTTTGACATACTAAAAAAGGATGTTTTTGGTTGTTTTTAGTCCTTTCTTCAACATGCTAGACTATAAAGTGTCTCGACATGCTGTTCCATGTAGTTTTCAGCCCTTTTTTTGATAGTGATATTTTCACATATTTCGCCATACTATAGTATGCGATTTTTGGTTGTTTTTTGACATGCTAAAATATGATGTTTTTGGTTGTTTTGAGTCTTTTTCTTCAATATCCTACACTATAACGTTTGTTAACATGCCATTCTATATATTTTTCAGCACTTTTTTTGACGTCATATTTTGAATTGTTTTGCCATACTATAGTATGCGAATTTTGGTCATTGTTTTGACATGCTAAAAAAGGATGTTTTTGGTTGTTTTTAGTACTTTCTTCTACATGCTTCACTATAACGTGTCTCAACATGGTATTCTATGTTGTTTTCAGCCCTTTTTTTGACATGTCATATTTTGACATTTTTCGCCATACTATAGTATGCGATTTTTGGTCGTTTTTTTGACATGCAAAAATATGATGTTTTTGGTTGTTTTGAGTTGTTTCTTCAATATCCTACACTATAACGTTTACCAACATGCTATTCTATATAGTTTTCAGCACTATTTTTGACATGTCATGTTTTGACTTTTTTCGCCATACTATACTATGCGATTTTTGGTCATTTTATGACATGCTAAAATATGATATTTTTGGTTGTTTTGAGTCTTTTCTTCAATATCCTACACTATAACATTTGTCAACATGCTATTCGATGTAGTTTTCAGCCCTTTTTTTGACATGTCATATTTTGAATTTTTTCGCCATACTATAGTATGCGATTTTTGGTCATTGTTTTGACATACTAAAAAAGGATGTTTTTGGTTGTTTTTAGTACTTTCTTCTACATGCTTCACTATAACGTGTCTCAACATGGTATTCTATGTTGTTTTCAGCCCTTTTTTTGACATGTCATATTTTGACATTTTTCGCCATACTATAGTATGCGATTTTTGGTTGTTTTTTTGACATGCTAAAATATGATGTTTTTGGTTGTTTTGAGTCTCTCCTTCAATATCCTACACTATAACGTTTACCAACATGCTATTCTATGTAGTTTTCAGCACTTTTTTTGACATGTCATGTTTTGACTTTTTTCGCCATACTATAGTATGCGACTTTTGGTCATTGTTTTGACATACTAAAAAAGGATGTTTTTGGTTGTTTTTAGTCCGTTCTTCAACATGCTAGACTATACAGTATCTCGACATGCTGTTCCATGTAGTTTTCAGCCCTTTTTTTGATAGTGATATTTTCACATATTTCGCCATACTATAGTATGCGATTTTTGGTTGTTTTTTGACATGCTAAAATATGATATTTTTGGTTGTTTTGAGTCTTTTCTTCAGTATCCTACACTATAACGTTTGTCAACATGCTATTCTATGTAGTTTTCAGCACTTTTTTTGACATGTCATGTTTTGACTTTTTCGCCATACTATACTATGCGATTTTTGGTCATTTTATGACATGCTAAAATGTGATATTTTTGGTTGTTTTTAGTCCTTTCTTCAACATAGTACACTACAATATGTCTCGACATGCTGTTCTATGTAGTTTTCAGCACTTTTTTTGACATGCCATATTTTGAATTTTTTGGTCATACTATAGTATGCGATTTTTGGTCACTTCCATGACATGCTAAAATATAATGTTTTTGTTTATTTTTATTCCTGTCTTCAACATGCTACACTATAATGTGTCTAAACATGTTACTCTAAGTTGTTTTCAGCCCTTTTTTTTGACATGTCATATTTTGACATTTTTCGCCATACTATAGTATGCGATTTTTGGTCATTTCTTTGACATGCTAAAACATGATGTTTTTGGATGTTCTTAGTCCTTTAATCAACATGGTACACCACAATATGGCTCGATATGCTATTCTGTGTTTTTTCGGGCCTTTTATTGACATGTCTTATTTTGACTTTTTTTGCTATAACATACTATGCCTGAAATCTACCACAATCATCCCTGTCCTTAAAAAGACGACACCCATAACCAGCCTCAATGACTACCGCCCTGTTGCCCTCACACCCATCATCATGAAGTGCTTCGAGAGACTGGTCCTACAGCACATCAAGGACTGTCTTCCCCCCACACTGGACCCGCACCAGTTCGCATACCAGGCGAACAGATCCACGGAGGACGCCATCGACATAGCTCTGCATGCAGTACTGTGTCACCTGGAACAGCAGCAGAACTACGCCAGGATGCTCTTTGTGGATTATAGCTCGGCATTCAACACAATAATCCCGGACATTCTGACCACCAAACTGACCATCCTGGGCCTCCCTCCCCTCACATGCAGCTGGATCAAAGACTTTCTGACCGACAGACCCCAGACTGTGAGACTTGGCCCCCACCTCTCCTCCACCCGGACCCTGAGCACTGGTTCACCACAAGGCTGCGTGCTGAGCCCCCTCCTGTACTGTCTCTACACCTACGACTGCAGTCCGACCCACAGTACCAACATCATCGTAAAATTTGCCGATGATACCACTGTGGTCGGACTAATTTCACGGGAAGATGAGACAGCCTACAGAGAGGAGGTCCAGAAGCTGACGACCTGGTGCTCAGACAACAACCTGGCACTAAATACCACAAAAACAAAGGAGATCATTATGGACTTCAGGAGGAACAGAACCGACCCGCCCCCCCTCTACATCAACGGTGAATGCGTGAAGAGGGTCCACACATTCAGGTTCCTGGGAGTCCAGATCTCCGACGACCTCTCCTGGACCGACAACACCACAGCGGTCATCAAGAAGGCTCAGCAGCGACTACACTTCCTGAGAATCCTCAGGAAGAACAACCTGGACAGGAAGCTGCTGCTGGCGTTCTTCCGCTCGTCCATCGAGAGCCTGCTGACTTACTGCATCACCACCTGGCACGGGAGCTGCACTGAAGCAGACAGGGAGAGACTGCGGAGGACAGTCAGAACAGCCCAGAAGATCATTGGCTGCCCTCTCCCCTCCCTGGAGGACATATACACCACCCGGTGCCTCAGCAGAGCACATAACATGATCAAGGACAGCTCACACCCTGGCACTCAGCTGTTTGACCTGTTGCCCTCAGGCAGGCGCTACAGGTGCATCAAGGCAAGGACAAACAGACTGAGAAACAGTTTCTTTCCGAGAGCCGTCACCACCGTGAACTCTCACAAATAACCACCCCGGACATCACAACAGACAATAGACATTGTACATCACATCCCTACCTCAATCCACCCGGTGCACACCCTAATTACCTACCCATGTGCAATATATTTCCTGTGCAATATATTTCTATCTGTGCAATATACTTCACATACTGTGCAATATGTCATGCAATACACCGAGTCGCTCTGCTCATATTTATAATTTAACTTATACCTCCACACCCATGTACATAGCTGTATATAAGTCTATTTTTATTTTTATTTCTATCTTTTTTATTCTTATTCCTATTGCTATTTTTTTTTACCTATTTTGTACTTAATTCTGTAAAAAAGCTTTTGTACTTTGCACTGAAGGAATGGAGAAGCTCTCCAATCTCGTTATACACTGTATAATGACAATAAAGAGCATTCTGATTCTGATTCTGACTCTATGCAATTGTTGGTCATGTTTTTGACATGCTAAAATATGATGTTTTTGGTTGTTTTTAGTCCTTTCTTCAACATGCTAGACTATAAAGTGTCTCGACATGCTGTTCCATGTAGTTTTCAGCACTTTTTTTGATAGTGATATTTTCACATATTTCGCCATACTATAGTATGCGATTTTTGGTTGTTTTTTTGACATGCTAAAATATGATGTTTTTGGTTTTTTGAGTCTCTCCTTCAATATCCTACACTATAACGTTTGCCAACATGCCATTTTATATATTTTTCAGCACTTTTTTTGACATGTCATATTTTGAATTTTTTCACCCTACTATAATATGCGACTTTTGGTCATTGTTTTGACATACTAAAAAAGGATGTTTTTGGTTGTTTTTAGTACTTTCTTCTACATGCTTCACTATAACATGTCTCAACATGGTATTCTATGTTGTTTTCAGCCCTTTTTTTGACATGTCATATTTTGACATTTTTCGCCATACTATAGTATGCGATTTTTGGTTGTTTTTTTGACATGCTCAAATATGATGTTTTTGGTTGTTTTGAGTCTCTCCTTCAATATCCTACACTATAACGTTTACCAACATGCTATTCTATATAGTTTTCAGCACTATTTTTGACATGTCATGTTTTGACTTTTTTTGCCATACTATAGTATAAGCCAGGCATGTCAAACTGGTCCACAGGGGGGCCGGTGTGGCTGCAGGTTTTTGTGCCAACCAACCAAGAGCACACAGTTTGACCAATCAACTGTCTGAAGACGGAGATCAGTTGATTAAATGAGTCAAGTCTGGTGTGCTGCTACTTGGTTGGAAACAAAACCTGCAGCCACACCGGCCCCCCTGTGGACCGGTTTGACATGCCTGGTATAAGCTTTTTGGTTGATTTTTTGACATGCTAAAATAGGATGTTTCTGGTTGTTTTGAGTTGTTTCTTCAATATCCTGCATTAAAACATTTGTCAACATGGTATTCTATGTTGTTTTCAGCACTTTTTTTGACATGTCATGTTTTGACTTTTTTCGCCATACTATAGTATGCGATTTTTGGTCATTGTTTTGACATACTAAAAAAGGATGTTTTTGGTTGTTTTTAGTACTTTCTTCTACATGCTTCACTATAACGTGTCTCAACATGGTATTCTATGTTGTTTTCAGCCCTTTTTTTTGACATGTCATGTTTTGACTTTTTTCGCCATACTATACTATGCGATTTTTGGTCATTTTATGACATGCTAAAATATGATATTTTTGGTTGTTTTTAGTCCTTTCTTCAACATAGTACACTACAATATGTCTCGACATGCTATTCTATGTAGTTTTCAGCCCTTTTTTTGACAGGCCATATTTTGAATTTTTTGGTCATACTATAGTATGCGATTTTTGGTCACTTCCGTGACATGCTAACATATAATGTTTTTGTTTATTTTTATTCCTGTCTTCAACATGCTACACTATAACGTGTCTAAACATGTTACTCTAAGTTGTTTTCAGCCCTTTTTTTGACATGTCATATTTTGACATTTTTCGCCATCTGATAGTATCACGATTTTAGTTGTTTTTTGACATACTAAATTCTGATGTTTTTGGTTGTTTTGAGTCTTTTTCTTCAATATCCTACACTATAACGTTTGTCAACATGCTATTCTATATAGTTTTCAGCACTTTTTTTGACATGTCATGTTTTGACTTTTTTCACCATACTATAGTATGCGACTTTTGGTCATTTTTTTGACATACTAAAAAAGGATGTTTTTGGTTGTTTTTAGTCCGTTCTTCAACATGCTAGACTATACAGTGTCTCAACATGCTGTTCCATGTAGTTTTCAGCACTTTTTTTGATAGTGATATTTTCACATATTTCGCCATACTATAGTATGCGATTTTTGGTTGTTTTTTTGACATGCTAAAATATGATGTTTTTGGTTGTTTTGAGTCTCTCCTTCAATATCCTACACTATAACGTTTGCCAACATGCCATTTTATATATTTTTCAGCACTTTTTTGACATGTCATATTTTGACTTTTTCGCCATACTATAGTATAAGCTTTTTTGTTGATTTTTTGACATGCTAAAATAGGATGTTTCTGGTTGTTTTGAGTTGTTTCTTCAATATCCTGCATTAAAACATTTGTCAACAGGCTATTCTATGTAGTTTTCAGCACTTTTTTTGACATGTCACGTTTTGACTTTTTTCGCCATACTATAGTATGCGATTTTTAGTCATTGTTTTGACATACTAAAAAGGATGTTTTTGGTTGTTTTAGTACTTTCTTCTACATGCTTCACTATAACGTGTCTCAACATGGTATTCTATGTTGTTTTCAGCCCTTTTTTGACATGTCATATTTTGACATTTTCGCCATACTATAGTATCACGATTTTTGGTTGTTTTTTTGACATGCTAAAATATGATGTTTTTGGTTGTTTTGAGTCTCTCCTTCAATATCCTACACTATAACCTTTGCCAACATGCCATTTTATATATTTTTCAGCACTTTTTTTGACATGTCATATTTTGAATTGTTTCGCCATACTATAGTATGCGATTTTTGGTCATTTTTTTTGACATACTAAAAAAGGATGTTTTTGGTTGTTTTTAGTCCGTTCTTCAACATGCTAGACTATACAGTGTCTCGACATGCTGTTCCATTTAGTTTTCAGCCCTTTTTTTGATAGTGATATTTTCACATATTTCGCCATACTATAGTATGCGATTTTTGGTCATTGTTTTGACATACTAAAAAAGGATGTTTTTGGTTGTTTTTAGTACTTTCTTCTACATGCTTCACTATAACATGTCTCAACATGGTATTCTATGTTGTTTTCAGCCCTTTTTTGACATGTCATATTTTGACATTTTTCGCCATACTATAGTATGCGATTTTTGGTTGTTTTTTTGACATGCTAAAATATGATGTTTTTGGTTGTTTTGAGTCTCTCCTTCAATATCCTACACTATAACGTTTACCAACATCCTATTCTATATAGTTTTCAGCACTATTTTTGACATGTCATGTTTTGACTTTTTTCGCCATACTATAGTATAAGCTTTTTGGTTGATTTTTTGACATGCTAAAATAGGATGTTTCTGGTTGTTTTGAGTTGTTTCTTCAATATCCTGCATTAAAATATTTGTCAACATGCTATTCTATGTAGTTTTCAGCAATTTTTTTGACACGTCATGTTTTGACTTTTTTCGCCATACTATAGTATGCGACTTTTGGTCATTTTTTTTGACATACTAAAAAAGGATGTTTTTGGTTGTTTTTAGTCCGTTCTTCAACATGCTAGACTATACAGTGTCTCGAAATGCTGTTCCATGTAGTTTTCAGCCCTTTTTTTGATAGTGATATTTTCACATATTTCGCCATACTATAGTATGCGATTTTTGGTCATTGTTTTGACATACTAAAAAGGATGTTTTGGTTGTTTTAGTACTTTCTTCTACTTGCTTCACTATAACATGTCTCAACATGGTATTCTATGTTGTTTTCAGCCCTTTTTTTGACATGTCATATTTTGACATTTTTCGCCATACTATAGTATGCGATTTTTGGTCATTGTTTTGACATCCTAAAAAAGGATGTTTTTGGTTGTTTTTAGTACTTTCTTCTACATGCTTCACTATAACGTGTCTAAACATGTTACTCTAAGTTGTTTTCAGCCCTTTTTTTGACATGTCATATTTTGACATTTTTTCGCCATACTATAGTATGCGACTTTTGGTCATTTTTTTGACATACTAAAAAAGGATGTTTTTGGTTGTTTTTAGTCCGTTCTTCAACATGCTAGACTATACAGTGTCTCAACATGCTGTTCCATGTAGTTTTCAGCACTTTTTTTGATAGTGATATTTTCACATATTTCGCCATACTATAGTATGCGATTTTTGGTTGTTTTTTTGACATGCTAAAATATGATGTTTTTGGTTGTTTTGAGTCTCTCCTTCAATATCCTACACTATAACGTTTGCCAACATGCCATTTTATATATTTTTCAGCACTTTTTTGACATGTCATATTTTGACATTTTTCGCCATACTATAGTATGCGATTTTTGGTTGTTTTTTTGACATGCTAAAATATGATGTTTTTGGTTGTTTTGAGTCTCTCCTTCAATATCCTACACTATAATGTTTGCCAACATGCTATTCTATATAGTTTTCAGCACTATTTTTGACATGTCATGTTTTGACTTTTTTCGCCATACTATAGTATAAGCTTTTTGGTTGATTTTTTGACATGCTAAAATAGGATGTTTCTGGTTGTTTTGAGTTGTTTCTTCAATATCCTACACTGTAACATTTGTCAACATGCTATTCTATGTAGTTTTCAGCACTTTTTTTGACATGTCATGTTTTGACTTTTTAGCCATACTATACTATCGACTTTTGGTCATTTTATGACATGCTAAAATATGATATTTTTGGTTGTTTTTAGTCCTTTCTTCAACATAGTACACTACAATATGTCTCGACATGCTATTCTATGTAGTTTTCAGCCCTTTTTTTGACAGGCCATATTTTGAATTTTTTGGTCATACTATAGTATGCGATTTTTGGTCACTTCCGTGACATGCTAACATATAATGTTTTTGTTTATTTTTATTCCTGTCTTCAACATGCTACACTATAACGTGTCTAAACATGTTACTCTAAGTTGTTTTCAGCCCTTTTTTTGACATGTCATATTTTGACATTTTTCGCCATACTATAGTATGCGATTTTTGGTCATTGTTTTGACATCCTAAAAAAGGATGTTTTTGGTTGTTTTTAGTACTTTCTTCTACATGCTTCACTATAACGTGTCTAAACATGTTACTCTAAGTTGTTTTCAGCCCTTTTTTTGACATGTCATATTTTGACATTTTTTCGCCATACTATAGTATGCGACTTTTGGTCATTTTTTTGACATACTAAAAAAGGATGTTTTTGGTTGTTTTTAGTCCGTTCTTCAACATGCTAGACTATACAGTGTCTCAACATGCTGTTCCATGTAGTTTTCAGCACTTTTTTTGATAGTGATATTTTCACATATTTCGCCATACTATAGTATGCGATTTTTGGTTGTTTTTTTGACATGCTAAAATATGATGTTTTTGGTTGTTTTGAGTCTCTCCTTCAATATCCTACACTATAACGTTTGCCAACATGCCATTTTATATATTTTTCAGCACTTTTTTGACATGTCATATTTTGACTTTTTTCGCCATACTATAGTATAAGCTTTTTGGTTGATTTTTTGACATGCTAAAATAGGATGTTTTTGGTTGTTTTGAGTCTCTCCTTCAATATCCTACACTATAACGTTTGCCAACATGCTATTCTATATAGTTTTCAGCACTATTTTTGACATGTCATGTTTTGACTTTTTTCGCCATACTATAGTATAAGCTTTTTGGTTGATTTTTTGACATGCTAAAATAGGATGTTTCTGGTTGTTTTGAGTTGTTTCTTCAATATCCTACACTGTAACATTTGTCAACATGCTATTCTATGTAGTTTTCAGCACTTTTTTTTGACATGTCATGTTTTGACTTTTTTCGCCATACTATACTATGCGACTTTTGGTCATTTTATGACATGCTAAAATATGATATTTTTGGTTGTTTTTAGTCCTTTCTTCAACATAGTACACTACAATATGTCTCGACATGCTATTCTATGTAGTTTTCAGCCCTTTTTTTGACAGGCCATATTTTGAATTTTTTGGTCATACTATAGTATGCGATTTTTGGTCACTTCCGTGACATGCTAACATATAATGTTTTTGTTTATTTTTATTCCTGTCTTCAACATGCTACACTATAACGTGTCTAAACATGTTACTCTAAGTTGTTTTCAGCCCTTTTTTTGACATGTCATATTTTGACATTTTTCGCCATACTATAGTATGCGATTTTTGGTTGTTTTTTTGACATACTAAATTCTGATGTTTTTGGTTGTTTTGAGTCTTTTTCTTCAATATCCTACACTATAACGTTTGTCAACATGCTATTCTATATAGTTTTCAGCACTTTTTTTGACATGTCATGTTTTGACTTTTTTCACCATACTATAGTATGCGACTTTTGGTCATTTTTTTGACATACTAAAAAAGGATGTTTTTGGTTGTTTTTAGTCCGTTCTTCAACATGCTAGACTATACAGTGTCTCAACATGCTGTTCCATGTAGTTTTCAGCACTTTTTTTGATAGTGATATTTTCACATATTTCGCCATACTATAGTATGCGATTTTTGGTTGTTTTTTTGACATGCTAAAATATGATGTTTTTGGTTGTTTTGAGTCTCTCCTTCAATATCCTACACTATAACGTTTGCCAACATGCCATTTTATATATTTTTCAGCACTTTTTTGACATGTCATATTTTGACTTTTTCGCCATACTATAGTATAAGCTTTTTTGTTGATTTTTTGACATGCTAAAATAGGATGTTTCTGGTTGTTTTGAGTTGTTTCTTCAATATCCTGCATTAAAACATTTGTCAACAGGCTATTCTATGTAGTTTTCAGCACTTTTTTTGACATGTCACGTTTTGACTTTTTTCGCCATACTATAGTATGCGATTTTTGGTCATTGTTTTGACATACTAAAAAAGGATGTTTTTGGTTGTTTTTAGTACTTTCTTCTACATGCTTCACTATAACGTGTCTCAACATGGTATTCTATGTTGTTTTCAGCCCTTTTTTTGACATGTCATATTTTGACATTTTTCGCCATACTATAGTATGCGATTTTTGGTTGTTTTTTTGACATGCTAAAATATGATGTTTTTGGTTGTTTTGAGTCTCTCCTTCAATATCCTACACTATAACCTTTGCCAACATGCCATTTTATATATTTTTCAGCACTTTTTTTGACATGTCATATTTTGAATTGTTTCGCCATACTATAGTATGCGATTTTTGGTCATTGTTTTGACATACTAAAAAAGGATGTTTTTGGTTGTTTTTAGTACTTTCTTCTACATGCTTCACTATAACGTGTCTCAACATGGTATTCTATGTTGTTTTCAGCCCTTTTTTTGACATGTCATATTTTGACATTTTTCGCCATACTATAGTATGCGATTTTTGGTTGTTTTTTTGACATGCTAAAATATGATGTTTTTGGTTGTTTTGAGTCTCTCCTTCAATATCCTACACTATAATGTTTGCCAACATGCTATTCTATGTAGTTTTCAGCACTTTTTTTTGACATGTCATGTTTTGACTTTTTTCGCCATACTATACTATGCGACTTTTGGTCATTTTATGACATGCTAAAATATGATATTTTTGGTTGTTTTTAGTCCTTTCTTCAACATAGTACACTACAATATGTCTTGACATGCTATTCTATGTAGTTTTCAGCCCTTTTTTTGACAGGCCATATTTTGAATTTTTTGGTCATACTATAGTATGCGATTTTTGGTCACTTCCGTGACATGCTAACATATAATGTTTTTGTTTATTTTTATTCCTGTCTTCAACATACTACACTATAACGTGTCTAAACATGTTACTCTAAGTTGTTTTCAGCCCTTTTTTTGACATGTCATATTTTGACATTTTTTCGCCATACTATAGTATGCGACTTTTGGTCATTTTTTTGACATACTAAAAAAGGATGTTTTTGGTTGTTTTAGTCCGTTCTTCTACATGCTACACTATACAGTGTCTCAACATGCTGTTCCATGTAGTTTTCAGCACTTTTTTTGATAGTGATATTTTCACATATTTCGCCATACTATAGTATGCGATTTTTGGTTGTTTTTTTGACATGCTAAAATATGATGTTTTTGGTTGTTTTGAGTCTCTCCTTCAATATCCTACACTATAACGTTTGTCAACATGCCATTCTATATATTTTTCAGCACTTTTTTGACATGTCATATTTTGACTTTTTCGCCATACTATAGTATAAGCTTTTTTGGTCATTGTTTTGACATACTAAAAAAGGATGTTTTTGGTTGTTGTTAGTACTTTCTTCTACATGCTTCACTATAACGTGTCTCAACATGATATTCTATGTTGTTTTCAGCCCTTTTTTTGACATGTCATATTTTGACATTTTTCGCCATACTATAGTATGCGATTTTTGGTTGTTTTTTTGACATGCTAAAATATGATGTTTTTGGTTGTTTTGAGTCTCTCCTTCAATATCCTACACTATAACGTTTGCCAACATGCCATTTTATATATTTTTCAGCACTTTTTTGACATGTCATATTTTGAATTGTTTCGCCATACTATAGTATAAAGCTTTTTGGTTGATTTTTTGACATGCTAAAATAGGATGTTTCTGGTTGTTTTGAGTTGTTTCTTCAATATCCTGCATTAAAACATTTGTCAACAGGCTATTCTATGTAGTTTTCAGCACTTTTTTTGACATGTCATGTTTTGACTTTTTTCGCCATACTATAGTATGCGACTTTTGGTCATTTTTTTGACATGCTAAAAAAGGATGTTTTTGGTTGTTTTTAGTACTTTCTTCTACATGCTTCACTATAACGTGTCTCAACATGGTATTCTATGTTGTTTTCAGCCCTTTTTTTGACATGTCATATTTTGACATTTTTCGCCATACTATAGTATGCGATTTTTGGTTGTTTTTTTGACATGCTAAAATATGATGTTTTTGGTTGTTTTGAGTCTCTCCTTCAATATCCTACACTATAACCTTTGCCAACATGCCATTTTATATATTTTTCAGCACTTTTTTTGACATGTCATATTTTGAATTGTTTCGCCATACTATAGTATGCGATTTTTGGTCATTGTTTTGACATACTAAAAAAGGATGTTTTTGGTTGTTTTTAGTACTTTCTTCTACATGCTTCACTATAACGTGTCTCAACATGGTATTCTATGTTGTTTTCAGCCCTTTTTTTGACATGTCATATTTTGACATTTTTCGCCATACTATAGTATGCGATTTTTGGTCATTTTATGACATGCTAAAATATGATATTTTTGGTTGTTTTTAGTCCTTTCTTCAACATAGTACACTACAATATGTCTCGACATGCTATTCTATGTAGTTTTCAGCCCTTTTTTTGACAGGCCATATTTTGAATTTTTTGGTCATACTATAGTATGCGATTTTTGGTCACTTCCGTGACATGCTAACATATAATGTTTTTGTTTATTTTTATTCCTGTCTTCAACATGCTACACTATAACGTGTCTAAACATGTTACTCTAAGTTGTTTTCAGCACTTTTTTTGACATGTCATATTTTGACATTTTTCGCCATACTATAGTATGCGATTTTTGGTTGTTTTTTTGACATACTAAATTCTGATGTTTTTGGTTGTTTTGAGTCTTTTTCTTCAATATCCTACACTATAACGTTTGTCAACATGCTATTCTATATAGTTTTCAGCACTTTTTTTGACATGTCATGTTTTGACTTTTTTCACCATACTATAGTATGCGAATTTTGGTCATTTTTTTGACATACTAAAAAGGATGTTTTTGGTTGTTTTTAGTCCGTTCTTCAACATGCTAGACTATACAGTGTCTCAACATGCTGTTCCATGTAGTTTTCAGCACTTTTTTTGATAGTGATATTTTCACATATTTCGCCATACTATAGTATGCGATTTTTGGTTGTTTTTTTGACATGCTAAAATATGATGTTTTTGGTTGTTTTGAGTCTCTCCTTCAATATCCTACACTATAACGTTTGCCAACATGCCATTTTATATATTTTTCAGCACTTTTTTGACATGTCATATTTTGACTTTTTCGCCATACTATAGTATAAGCTTTTTGGTTGATTTTTTGACATGCTAAAATAGGATGTTTCTGGTTGTTTTGAGTTGTTTCTTCAATATCCTGCATTAAAACATTTGTCAACAGGCTATTCTATGTAGTTTTCAGCACTTTTTTTGACATGTCACGTTTTGACTTTTTTCACCATACTATAGTATGCGATTTTTGGTCATTGTTTTGACATACTAAAAAAGGATGTTTTTGGTTGTTTTTAGTACTTTCTTCTACATGCGTCACTATAACGTGTCTCAACATGGTATTCTATGTTGTTTTCAGCCCTTTTTTTGACATGTCATATTTTGACATTTTTCGCCATACTATAGTATGCGATTTTTGGTCATTTTATGACATGCTAAAATATGATATTTTGGTTGTTTTGAGTCTCTCCTTCAATATCCTACACTATAATGTTTGCCAACATGCTATTCTATGTAGTTTTCAGCACTTTTTTTTGACATGTCATGTTTTGACTTTTTTCGCCATACTATACTATGCGACTTTTGGTCATTTTATGACATGCTAAAATATGATATTTTTAGTTGTTTTAGTCCTTTCTTCAACATAGTACACTACAATATGTCTTGACATGCTATTCTATGTAGTTTTCAGCCCTTTTTTTGACAGGCCATATTTTGAATTTTTTGGTCATACTATAGTATGCGATTTTTGGTCACTTCCGTGACATGCTAACATATAATGTTTTTGTTTATTTTTATTCCTGTCTTCAACATACTACACTATAACGTGTCTAAACATGTTACTCTAAGTTGTTTTCAGCCCTTTTTTTGACATGTCATATTTTGACATTTTTTCGCCATACTATAGTATGCGACTTTTGGTCATTTTTTTGACATACTAAAAAAGGATGTTTTTGGTTGTTTTTAGTCCGTTCTTCTACATGCTACACTATACAGTGTCTCAACATGCTGTTCCATGTAGTTTTCAGCACTTTTTTTGATAGTGATATTTTCACATATTTCGCCATACTATAGTA
Source organism: Plectropomus leopardus (assembly GCF_026936395.1). Lineage (NCBI taxonomy): Eukaryota > Metazoa > Chordata > Actinopteri > Perciformes > Serranidae > Plectropomus > Plectropomus leopardus. Next base: position 20,667,296 of record NC_142197.1, on the reverse strand, counting down.
TGCGATTTTTGGTTGTTTTTTGACATGCTAAAATATGATGTTTTTGGTTGTTTTGAGTCTCTCCTTCAATATCCTACACTATAACGTTTGTCAACATGCCATTCTATATATTTTTCAGCACTTTTTGACATGTCATATTTTGACTTTTTCGCCATACTATAGTATAAGCTTTTTGGTCATTGTTTTGACATACTAAAAAGGATGTTTTGGTTGTTGTTAGTACTTTCTTCTACATGCTTCACTATAACGTGTCTCAACATGGTATTCTATGTTGTTTTCAGCCCTTTTTTGACATGTCATATTTTGACATTTTTCGCCATACTATAGTATGCGATTTTTAGTTATTTTTTGACATGCTAAAATATGATGTTTTGGTTGTTTTGAGTCTCTCCTTCAATATCCTACACTATAACGTTTGCCAACATGCCATTTTATATATTTTTCAGCACTTTTTTTGACATGTCATATTTTGAATTGTTTCGCCATACTATAGTATAAGCTTTTTGGTTGATTTTTTGACATGCTAAAATAGGATGTTTCTGGTTGTTTTGAGTTGTTTCTTCAATATCCTGCATTAAAACATTTGTCAACAGGCTATTCTATGTAGTTTTCAGCACTTTTTTTGACATGTCATGTTTTGACTTTTTCGCCATACTATAGTATCGACTTTTGGTCATTTTTGACATGCTAAGGATGTTTTAGTTGTTTTTAGTACTTTCTTCTACATGCGTCACTATAACATGTCTCAACATGGTATTCTATGTTGTTTTCAGCCCTTTTTTGACATGTCATATTTTGACATTTTTCAGCCATACTATAGTATGCATTTTTAGTTGTTTTTTGACATGCTAAAATATGATGTTTTTTTGGTTGTTTTGAGTCTCTCCTTCAATATCCTACACTATAACGTTTGCCAACATGCTATTCTATATAGTTTTCAGCACTATTTTGACATGTCATGTTTTTGACTTTTTTTCGCCATACTATAGTATGACTTTTTGTCATTTTTTGACATGCTAAAAAAGGATGTTTTTGGTTGTTTTTAGTACTTTCTTCTACATGCTTCACTATAACGTGTCTCAACATGGTATTCTATGTTGTTTTCAGCCCTTTTTTTGACATGTCATATTTTGACATTTTTCGCCATACTATAGTATGCGATTTTTGGTTGTTTTTTTGACATGCTAAAATATGATGTTTTTGGTTGTTTTGAGTCTCTCCTTCAATATCCTACACTATAACCTTTGCTAACATGCCATTTTATATATTTTTCAGCACTTTTTTTGACATGTCATATTTTGAATTGTTTCTAACCATACTATAGTATGCGATTTTTGGTCATTGTTTTGACATACTAAAAAAGGATGTTTTTGGTTGTTTTTAGTACTTTCTTCTACATGCTTCCCTATAACGTGTCTCAACATGGTATTTTATGTTATTTTCAGCCCTTTTTCTGACATGTCATATTTTGACATTTTTTACCATACTATAGTATGCGATTTTTTGGTCATTTTATGACATGCTAAATATGATATTTTTGGTTGTTTTAGTCCTTTCTTCAACATAGTACACTACAATATGTCTCGACATGCTATTCTATGTAGTTTTCAGCCCTTTTTTGACAGGCCATATTTTGAATTTTGGTCATACTATAGTATAAGTGATTTTGGTCACTTCCATTGACATGCTAACATATAATGTTTTGTTTATTTTTATTCCTGTCTTCAACATGCTACACTATAACGTGTCTAAACATGTTACTCTAAGTTGTTTTCAGCCCTTTTTTTGACATGTCATATTTTGACATTTTTCGCCATACTATAGTATGCGATTTTTGGTTGTTTTTTTGACATACTAAATTCTGATGTTTTTGGTTGTTTTGAGTCTTTCCTTCAATATCCTACACTATAACGTTTGTCAACATGCTATTCTATATAGTTTTCAGCACTTTTTTTGACGTCATATTTTGAATTTTTTCGCCATACTATAGTATTACGATTTTGGTCATTTTTTTTGACTTACTAAAAAAGGATGTTTTTGGTTGTTTTTAGTCCGTTCTTCAACATGCTAGACTATACAGTGTCTCGACATGCTGTTCCATGTAGTTTTCAGCACTTTTTTTACAGTGATATTTTCACATATTTCGCCATACTATAGTATGCGATTTTTGGTTGTTTTTTGACATGCTAAAATATGATGGTTTTGGTTGTTTTGAGTCTTTCTTCATTATCCTACACTATAACGCTTTGCCAACATGCCATTTTATATATTTTTCAGCACTTTTTTGACATGTCATATTTTGACTTTTTTCGCCATACTATAGTATAAGCTTTTTGGTTGATTTTTTGACATGCTAAATAGGATGTTTCTGGTTGTTTTGAGTTGTTTCTTCAATATCCTGCATTAAAACATTTGTCAACAGGCTATTCTATGTAGTTTTCAGCACTTTTTTTGACATGTCACGTTTTGACTTTTTTCGCCATACTATAGTATGCGATTTTTGGTCATTGTTTTGACATACTAAAAAAGGATGTTTTTGGTTGTTTTTAGTACTTTCTTCTACATGCTTCACTATAACGTGTCTCAACATGGTTTTCTATGTTGTTTTCAGCCCTTTTTTTGACATGTCATATTTTGACATTTTACATACTATAGTATGTATTTTTGGTTGTTTTTGACATGCTAAAATATGATGTTTTTGGTTGTTTTGAGTCTCTCCTTCAATATCCTACACTATAATGTTTGCCAACATGCTATTCTATGTAGTTTTCAGCACTTTTTTGACATGTCATGTTTTGACTTTTTTTCGCCATACTATACTATATGACTTTTGGTCATTTTATGACATGCTAAAATATGATATTTTTGGTTGTTTTAGTCCTTTCTTCAACATAGTACACTACAATATGTCTTGACATGCTATTCTATGTAGTTTTCAGCCCTTTTTTGACAGGCCATATTTTGAATTTTTGGTCATACTATAGTATCGATTTTGGTCACTTCCATGACATGCTAACATATAATGTTTTTGTTTATTTTATTCCTGTCTTCAACATACTACACTATAACGTGTCTAAACATGTTACTCTGTTGTTTTCAGCCCTTTTTTGACATGTCATATTTTGACATTTTTTCGCCATACTATAGTATGCGATTTTTGGTCATTTTTTTGACATACTAAAAAGGATGTTTTTGGTTGTTTTAGTCCGTTCTTCTACATGCTACACTATACAGTGTCTCAACATGCTTGTTCCATGTAGTTTTCAGCACTTTTTGATAGTGATATTTTCACATATTTCGCCATACTATAGTATATGCTATTTTTGGTTGTTTTTTTGACATGCTAAATATGATGTTTTTGGTTGTTTTGAGTCTCTCCTTCAATATCCTACACTATAACGTTGTCAACATGCCATTCTATATATTTTTCAGCACTTTTTTGACATGTCATATTTGACTTTTTCGCCATACTATAGTATAAGCTTTTGGTCATTGTTTTGACATACTAAAAGATGTTTTTGGTTGTTGTTAGTACTTTCTTCTACATGCTTCACTATAACGTGTCTCAACATGGTATTCTATGTTGTTTTCAGCCCTTTTTGACATGTCATATTTGACATTTTTCGCCATACTATAGTATGCGTTTTTTGGTTGTTTTTTTTGACATGCTAAAATATGATGTTTTGGTTGTTTTGAGTCTCTCCTTCAATATCCTACACTATAACGCTTTGCTAACATGCCATTTTTATATATTTTTCAGCACTTTTTTTTGACATGTCATATTTTGAATTGTTTCGCCATACTATAGTATAAGCTTTTTTGGTTGATTTTTTGACATGCTAAAATAGGATGTTTCTGGTTGTTTTGAGTTGTTTCTTCAATATCCTGCATTAAACATTTGTCAACAGGCTATTCTATGTAGTTTTCAGCACTTTTTTTGACATGTCATGTTTTGACTTTTTTCGGCCATACTATAGTATGCGACTTTTTGGTCATTTTTTTTGACATGCTAAAAAGGATGTTTTTAGTTGTTTTAGTACTTTCTTCTACATGCGCCACTATAACATGTCTCAACATGGTATTCTATGTTGTTTTCAGCCCTTTTTTTGACATGTCATATTTTGACATTTTTCGCCATACTATAGTATGCGATTTTTGGTTGTTTTTTTGACATGCTAAAATATGATGTTTTTGGTTGTTTTGAGTCTCTCCTTCAATATCCTACACTATAACGTTTGCTAAACATGCTATTCTATATAGTTTTCAGCACTATTTTTGACATGTCATGTTTTGACTTTTTCGCCATACTATAGTATGTTTTTTGGTTGATTTTTGACATGCTAAAATAGGATGTTTCTGGTTGTTTTGAGTTGTTCTTCAATATCCTGCATTAAAAACATTTGTCAACATGCTATTCTATGTAGTTTTCAGCACTTTTTTGACATGTCATGTTTTGACTTTTTCGCCATACTATACTATGCGATTTTGGTCATTGTTTTGACATACTAAAAGGATGTTTTTGGTTGTTTTAGTACTTTTCTTCTACATGCTTCACTATAACGCGGTCTCAATATGGTATTCTATGTTGTTTTCAGCCCTTTTTTGACATGTCATATTTTGACATTTTTCGCCATACTATAGTATGCGATTTTTGCTGTTTTTTTGACATGCTAAAATATGATGTTTTTGGTTGTTTTGAGTTGTTTCTTCAATATCCTGCATTAAAACATTTGTCAACATGCTATTCTATGTAGTTTTCAGCACTTTTTTTTGACATGTCATGTTTTGACTTTTTTCGCCATACTATACTATGCGATTTTTGGTCATTGTTTTGACATACTAAAAAAGGATGTTTTTGGTTGTTTTAGTACTTTCTTCTACATGCTTCACTATAACGTGTCTCAATATGGTATTCTATGTTGTTTTCAGCCTTTTTTGACATGTCATATTTTGACATTTTTCGCCATACTATAGTATGCGATTTTTGGTTGTTTTTTTGACATGCTAAAATATGATGTTTTTGGTTGTTTTGAGTCTTTTTCTTCAATATCCTACACTGTAACATTTGTCAACATGCCATTCTATATATTTTTCAGCCCTTTTTTTGACATGTCATATTTTTGACATTTTTCGCCATACTATAGTATGCATTTTTTGGTTGTTTTTTTGACATGCTAAATATGATGTTTTTGGTTGTTTTGAGTCTCTCTTCAATATCCTACACTATAATGTTTGCCAACATGCTATTCTATATAGTTTTCAGCACTATTTTTGACATGTCATGTTTTGACTTTTCACCATACTATAGTATAAGCTTTTTGGTTGATTTTTTGACATGCTAAAATAGGATGTTTCTGGTTGTTTTGAGTTGTTTCTTCAATATCCTACACTGTAACATTTGTCAACATGCTATTCTATGTAGTTTTCAGCACTTTTTTTTGACATGTCATGTTTTGACTTTTTTCGCCATACCATACTATATGATTTTTGGTCATTTTATGACATGCTAAAATATGATATTTTTTGGTTGTTTTAGTCCTTTCTTCAACATAGTACACTACAATATGTCTCACATGTTATTCTATGTAGTTTTCAGCCCTTTTTTGACAGGCCATATTTTGAATTTCTTGGTCATACTATAGTATGATTTTGGTCACTTCCGTGACATGCTAACATATAATGTTTTTTGTTTATTTTTATTCCTGTCTTCAACATGCTACAATTATAACGTGTCTAAACATGTTACTCTAAGTTGTTTTCAGCCCTTTTTTTGACATGTCATATTTTGACATTTTTCAGCCATACTATAGTATGCGACTTTTAGGTCATTTTTTGACATACTAAAAAGGATGTTTTTAGTTGTTTTAGTCCTGTTTCTTCACATGCTACACTATACAGTGTCTCAACATGCTGTTCCATGTAGTTTTCAGCACTTTTTTGATAGTGATATTTTCACATATTTCGCCATACTATAGTATGCGATTTTTGGATTGTTTTTTGACATGCTAAAATATGATGTTTTGGTTGTTTTGAGTCTCTCCTTCAATATCCTACACTATAACGCTTTGTCAACATGCCATATTCTATACATTTTTCAGCACTTTTTTGACATGTAATATTTTGACTTTTTTCGCCATACTATACTATGATTTTTGGTCATTTTATGACATGCTAAAATATGATATTTTAGTTGTTTTAGTCCTTTCTTCAACATAGTACACTACAATATGTCTCTGACATGCTATTCTATGTAGTTTTCAGTCTTTTTTGACAGCCATATTTTGAATTTTTTGGTCATACTATAGTATGTATTTTGGTCATTGTTTTGACATACTAAAAAAGGATGTTTTTGGTTGTTTTTAGTACTTTCTTCTACATGCTTCACTATAACGTGTCTCAACATGGTATTCTATGTTGTTTTCAGCCCTTTTTTTGACATGTCATATTTTGACATTTTTCGCCACACTATAGTATGCGTATTTTGGTTGTTTTTTGACATGCTAAAATATGATGTTTTTGGTTGTTTTGAGTCTCTCCTTCAATATCCTACACTATAACGTTTGCCAACATGCCATTTTATATATTTTTCAGCACTTTTTTGACATGTCATATTTTGACTTTTTCGCCATACTATAGTATAAGCTTTTTGGTTGATTTTTTGACATGCTAAAATAGGATGTTTCTGGTTGTTTTGAGTTGTTTCTTCAATATCCTGCATTAAAACATTTGTCAACATGCTATTCTATATAGTTTTCAGCACTTTTTTTGACATGTCACGTTTTGACTTTTTTCACCATACTATAGTATGCGATTTTTGGTCATTGTTTTGACATACTAAAAAAGGATGTTTTTGGTTGTTTTTAGTACTTTCTTCTACATGCGTCACTATAACGTGTCTCAACATGGTATTCTATGTTGTTTTCAGCCCTTTTTTTGACATGTCATATTTTGACATTTTTCGCCATACTATAGTATGCGATTTTTGGTTGTTTTTTTGACATGCTAAAATATGATGTTTTTGGTTGTTTTGAGTCTCTCCTTCAATATCCTACACTATAATGTTTGCCAACATGCTATTCTATGTAGTTTTCAGCACTTTTTTTTGACATGTCATGTTTTGACTTTTTTCGCCATACTATACTATGCGACTTTTGGTCATTTTATGACATGCTAAAATATGATATTTTTGGTTGTTTTTAGTCCTTTCTTCAACATAGTACACTACAATATGTCTTGACATGCTATTCTATGTAGTTTTCAGCCCTTTTTTTGACAGGCCATATTTTGAATTTTTTGGTCATACTATAGTATGCGATTTTTGGTCACTTCCGTGACATGCTAACATATAATGTTTTTGTTTATTTTTATTCCTGTCTTCAACATACTACACTATAACGTGTCTAAACATGTTACTCTAAGTTGTTTTCAGCCCTTTTTTTGACATGTCATATTTTGACATTTTTTCGCCATACTATAGTATGCGACTTTTGGTCATTTTTTTGACATACTAAAAAAGGATGTTTTTGGTTGTTTTTAGTCCGTTCTTCTACATGCTACACTATACAGTGTCTCAACATGCTGTTCCATGTAGTTTTCAGCACTTTTTTTGATAGTGATATTTTCACATATTTCGCCATACTATAGTATGCGATTTTTGGTTGTTTTTTTGACATGCTAAAATATGATGTTTTTGGTTGTTTTGAGTCTCTCCTTCAATATCCTACACTATAACGTTTGTCAACATGCCATTCTATATATTTTTCAGCACTTTTTTGACATGTCATATTTTGACTTTTTCGCCATACTATAGTATAAGCTTTTTTGGTCATTGTTTTGACATACTAAAAAAGGATGTTTTTGGTTGTTGTTAGTACTTTCTTCTACATGCTTCACTATAACGTGTCTCAACATGGTATTCTATGTTGTTTTCAGCCCTTTTTTTGACATGTCATATTTTGACATTTTTCGCCATACTATAGTATGCGATTTTTGGTTGTTTTTTTGACATGCTAAAATATGATGTTTTTGGTTGTTTTGAGTCTCTCCTTCAATATCCTACACTATAACGTTTGCCAACATGCCATTTTATATATTTTTCAGCACTTTTTTTGACATGTCATATTTTGAATTGTTTCGCCATACTATAGTATAAGCTTTTTGGTTGATTTTTTGACATGCTAAAATAGGATGTTTCTGGTTGTTTTGAGTTGTTTCTTCAATATCCTGCATTAAAACATTTGTCAACAGGCTATTCTATGTAGTTTTCAGCACTTTTTTGACATGTCATGTTTTGACTTTTTTCGCCATACTATAGTATGCGACTTTTGGTCATTTTTTTGACATGCTAAAAAAGGATGTTTTTGGTTGTTTTTAGTACTTTCTTCTACATGCGTCACTATAACATGTCTCAACATGGTATTCTATGTTGTTTTCAGCCCTTTTTTTGACATGTCATATTTTGACATTTTTCGCCATACTATAGTATGCGATTTTTGGTTGTTTTTTTGACATGCTAAAATATGATGTTTTTGGTTGTTTTGAGTCTCTCCTTCAATATCCTACACTATAACGTTTGCCAACATGCTATTCTATATAGTTTTCAGCACTATTTTTGACATGTCATGTTTTGACTTTTTTCGCCATACTATAGTATAAGCTTTTTGGTTGATTTTTTGACATGCTAAAATAGGATGTTTCTGGTTGTTTTGAGTTGTTTCTTCAATATCCTGCATTAAAACATTTGTCAACATGCTATTCTATGTAGTTTTCAGCACTTTTTTTTGACATGTCATGTTTTGACTTTTTTCGCCATACTATACTATGCGATTTTTGGTCATTGTTTTGACATACTAAAAAGGATGTTTTTGGTTGTTTTAGTACTTTCTTCTACATGCTTCGCTATCACGTGTCTCAATATGGTATTCTATGTTGTTTTCAGCCCTTTTTTGACATGTCATATTTTGACATTTTTCGCCATACTATAGTATCACGATTTTTGGTTGTTTTTGACATGCTAAAATATGATGTTTTGGTTGTTTTGAGTTGTTTCTTCAATATCCTGCATTAAAACATTTGTCAACATGCTATTCTATGTAGTTTTCAGCACTTTTTTGACATGTCATGTTTTGACTTTTCGCCATACTATACTATGCGATTTTTGGTCATTGTTTTGACATACTAAAAAAGGATGTTTTTGGTTGTTTTTAGTACTTTCTTCTACATGCTTCACTATAACGTGTCTCAATATGGTATTCTATGTTGTTTTCAGCCCTTTTTTGACATGTCATATTTTGACATTTTCTGACATACTATAGTATCACGATTTTGGTTGTTTTTTTGACATGCTAAAATATGATGTTTTTGGTTGTTTTGAGTCTTTTTCTTCAATATCCTACACTGTAACATTTGTCAACATGCCATTCTATATATTTTTCAGCCCTTTTTTTGACATGTCATATTTTGACATTTTTCGCCATACTATAGTATGCGATTTTTGGTTGTTTTTTTGACATGCTAAAATATGATGTTTTTGGTTGTTTTGAGTCTCTCCTTCAATATCCTACACTATAATGTTTGCCAACATGCTATTCTATATAGTTTTCAGCACTATTTTTGACATGTCATGTTTTGACTTTTTTCGCCATACTATAGTATAAGCTTTTTGGTTGATTTTTTGACATGCTAAAATAGGATGTTTCTGGTTGTTTTGAGTTGTTTCTTCAATATCCTACACTGTAACATTTGTCAACATGCTATTCTATGTAGTTTTCAGCACTTTTTTTTGACATGTCATGTTTTGACTTTTTTCGCCATACTATACTATGCGACTTTTGGTCATTTTATGACATGCTAAAATATGATATTTTTGGTTGTTTTTAGTCCTTTCTTCAACATAGTACACTACAATATGTCTCGACATGCTATTCTATGTAGTTTTCAGCCCTTTTTTTGACAGGCCATATTTTGAATTTCTTGGTCATACTATAGTATGCGATTTTTGGTCACTTCCGTGACATGCTAACATATAATGTTTTTGTTTATTTTTATTCCTGTCTTCAACATGCTACACTATAACGTGTCTAAACATGTTACTCTAAGTTGTTTTCAGCCCTTTTTTTGACATGTCATATTTTGACATTTTTTCGCCATACTATAGTATGCGACTTTTGGTCATTTTTTTGACATACTAAAAAAGGATGTTTTTGGTTGTTTTTAGTCCGTTCTTCTACATGCTACACTATACAGTGTCTCAACATGCTGTTCCATGTAGTTTTCAGCACTTTTTTTGATAGTGATATTTTCACATATTTCGCCATACTATAGTATGCGATTTTTGGTTGTTTTTTTGACATGCTAAAATATGATGTTTTTGGTTGTTTTGAGTCTCTCCTTCAATATCCTACACTATAACGTTTGTCAACATGCCATTCTATACATTTTTCAGCACTTTTTTGACATGTAATATTTTGACTTTTTCGCCATACTATACTATGCGATTTTTGGTCATTTTATGACATGCTAAAATATGATATTTTTGGTTGTTTTTAGTCCTTTCTTCAACATAGTACACTACAATATGTCTCGACATGCTATTCTATGTAGTTTTCAGCCCTTTTTTTGACAGGCCATATTTTGAATTTTTTGGTCATACTATAGTATGCGATTTTTGGTCATTGTTTTGACATACTAAAAAAGGATGTTTTTGGTTGTTTTTAGTACTTTCTTCTACATGCTTCACTATAACGTGTCTCAACATGGTATTCTATGTTGTTTTCAGCCCTTTTTTTGACATGTCATATTTTGACATTTTTCGCCACACTATAGTATCACGATTTTTGGTTGTTTTTTGACATGCTAAAATATGATGTTTTTGGTTGTTTTGAGTCTCTCCTTCAATATCCTACACTATAACGTTTGCCAACATGCTATTCTATATAGTTTTCAGCACTATTTTTGACATGTCATGTTTTGACTTTTTTCGCCATACTATAGTATAAGCTTTTTGGTTGATTTTTTGACATGCTAAAATAGGATGTTTCTGGTTGTTTTGAGTTGTTTCTTCAATATCCTGCATTAAAACATTTGTCAACATGCTATTCTATATAGTTTTCAGCACTTTTTTTGACATGTCACGTTTTGACTTTTTTCACCATACTATAGTATGCGATTTTTGGTCATTGTTTTGACATACTAAAAAAGGATGTTTTTGGTTGTTTTTAGTACTTTCTTCTACATGCGTCACTATAACGTGTCTCAACATGGTATTCTATGTTGTTTTCATTCTTTTGACATGTCATATTTTGACATTTTCGCTTGTTACCAGTATACATTTTTGGTCATTTCTATGACATGCTAAAATATGATATTTTTGGTTGTTTTTAGTCCTTTCTTCAACATAGTACACTTGCAATATGTCTTGACATGCACGTAGTTTTGTATCTTCTTTTTGACAGGCTATATTTAATTTTTGGTCATACTATAGTATACATTTTTGGTCACTTCCGTGATATGCTAACATATAACGTTTTGTTTATTTTTATTCCTGTCTTCAACATGCTATAATTATAACGTGGTTCAAAACATGTTACCTAAGTTGTTTTCAGCACTTTTTTGACATGTCATATTTGACATTTTCGCCATACTATAGCATGTATTTTGGTTGTTTTTTTGACATACTAAATTTGATGTTTTGGTTGTTTTGAGTCTTTTCCAATATCCTACACTATAACGCTTTTGTCAACATGTTATTCTTATAGTTTTCAGCACTTTTTTTGACATGTTGCTTTGACTTTTTCACTATACTATAAAAGGCGATTTTTGTCATTTTTGACATACTAAAAGGATGTTTTGGTTGTTTTTAGTCCGTCAACATGCTAGACTATACAGTGTCCTCAACATGCTGTCTCATGTAATAGCACTTTTTTGATAGTGATATTTCATATTTCATGCTACTATAGTATGTATTTTTGTTGTTTTTTGACATGCTAAAATATGATGTTTTGGTTGTTTTGAGTCTCCTTCAATATCTCATACTATAACGCTTTGGCCACATATTTTTATATATTTTTCAGCACTTTTTTTGACATGTCATATTTTGATTTTCGCCATACTATAGTATAAGCTTTTGTTGATTTTTTGACATGCTAAAATAGGATGTTTCTGGTTGTTTTGAGTTGTTTCTTCAATATCCTGCATTAAAAACATTTGGTTAACAGGCTATTCTATGAAGCCAGCACTTTTTTGATATGTCACGTTTTTGATTTTTTTCATAATTACAATTATAGCATGCGTATTTTTGGTCATTGTTTTGACATACTAAAAGGATGTTTTTGGTTGTTTTTGTACTTTCTTCTACATGCGCTACTTATAACGGTCTCAACATGGTATCTTATGTTGTTTTCAGCCTTTTTTTTGACACATGTCATATTTGATATTTTTCATACTATAGTATGCGATTTTTGTCATTTTTTGACATGCTAAAATATGATGTTTTTGGTTGTTTGAGTCTTCCTTCAATATCTCACTATAATGTTTTACAACATGCTATTCTATGTAGTTTTCTCAGCATTTTTTTGATACATGTCATGTTTTGACTTTTTCAATATACTATACTATACACTTTTTGGTCATTTTATGACATGCTAAATATGATATTTTGGTTACTTTAGTCCTTTTCAACATAGTACTACAATATGTTCAGATATTCTATGTGTTTTCAGCCCTTTTTTTGATAGGCCATATTTTAAATTTTTTTGTCATACTATAGGCGATTTTTTGGTCACTTCCGTGACATGCTAATATAATGTTTTGTTATTTTATTCTGTCTTCAACATACTATACCTATAACGGTCTAAAACATTGCTACTCTAAGTTGTTTTCAGCCCTTTTTTTGGATATGTTTGTATTTGACATTTTTTTTCGCCGTATACTATAGTATGTATTTTTGGTTTTTTACATACTAAAAGGATGTTTTGCTGTTTTTAGTCCGTTTCTACATGCTGTACCATACAGTGTCTCAACATGCTGTTCCATGGGGCTTTGTGCACTTTTTGATAGTGATATTTTTACATATTTCTCGCCATACTATAGTATGCCATTTTATTGTTTTTTGATATGCTAAAATATGATGTTTTTTTGGTTGTTTTGAGTCTCCTTCAATATCCTTAAGGAATTATAACGCTTGTCAACATGCCATTCTATATATTTTCAGTACTTTTTGACATGTCATATTTTGACTTTTTCAACATACCATAGTATGTTTTTTGGTCATTGTTTTGATATACTAAAAAGGATGTGTTTTGTTGTTGTTAGTACTTTCTTCTACATGCTTCACTATAACGTGTCTCAACATGGTATCTTATGTTGTTTAGCCTTTTTTATTACGTCATATTTGACATTTTTCATACTATAGTATGCGATTTTTGCTGTTTTGACATGCTAAATACATGTTTTTGGTTGTTTTGAGTCTCTCCTCTTCAATATCTTACACTATAACGTTTCACAATATGCCATTTTATATATTTTTCAGCACTTTCGACATGTCATATTTGAATTGTTTCTTAAGCATACTATAGTATAAGCTTTTTTGGTTGATTTTTGACATGCAAACAGGGATGTTTCTACACGAGTTGTTTCTTTAATATCCTGCATTAAAAAACATTTGTCAACAGGCTATTCTATGGCCGCACTTTTTTGACATGTCATGTTTTGATTCTTTTTCGCTTACTATAGTATATGCATTTTGTCATTTTTTTGACATGCTAAAAAAGGATGTTTTGTTGTTTTTAGTACTTTTCTTATTACGCGCCACTATAACATGTCTCAACATGGTATTTCATGTTGTTTTCAGCCCTTTTTGACATGTCATATTTGACATTTTCGCCATACTATAGTATACTTAGTTGTTTTTTGATATAAAATATGATGTTTTTGGTTGTTTTGAGTCTCTCCTCAATATCCTATACACTATAACGCTTGCCAACATGCTATTCCTATAGTTTTCAGCACTATTTTGATATGTCATGTTTTGACTTTTTTTCGCCATAATTAGCAGTATACTTTTGGTTGATTTTGACATGCTAAATAGGATGTTTCTGGTTGTTTTGTTGTTTCTTCAATATCCTGCATTAAAACATTTGTCAACATGTTATCGCAGGTAGTTTTGTGCACTTTTTTGATATGTCATGTTTTGACTTTTCGCCATACTATACTATGCGATTTTCGGTCATTGTTTTGATATACTAAAAAAGGATGTTTTTGGTTGTTTTAGTACTTCTTCTACATGTTTACCAACGTGGTCTCTCTCAATATGGTATTCTATGTTGTTTTCAGTCTTTTTTGACATGTCATATTTGACATTTTCATTTAATATAGTATGTATTTTTGGTTGTTTTTTTTGACATGCTAAAATATGATGTTTTTGCTGTTTTGAGTTGTTTCTTCAATATCCTGCATTAAACATTTGTCAACATGCTATTCTATGTGTTTTCAGCACCTTTTTTGGATATGTCATGTTTTGATCTCCTTTTTCGCCATAATTATACTATGCTATTTTTTGGTCATTGTTTTCTGACATACTAAAAAGGATGTTTCTTTATTATTTTAGTACTTTCTCTACATGCTCACTATAACGGTCTCATAATATGGTATTCTATGTTGTTTTAGCCCTTTTTGATATGTCATATTTTGACATTTTCGCCATAGTATGCGTATTTTGGTTGTTTTTTGACATGTTAAATATTATGATGTTTTTATTGTTTTGAGTCTTTTTCTTCAATATCCTAGCACTGTAACATTTGTCAACATGCCATTCTATATATTTTTCAGCCCTTTTTTTGATGGACATGTCATATTTGACATTTTCACATTTGCATATGTATTTTGGTTGTTTTTTTGATATGCTAAATATGATATGTTTTTGGCTTTGGAGTCTCATATCTCATACTATAATGTTTACAACATGCTATTCTATAGTTTTCAGCACTATTTTGATATGTTGTTTTGACTTTTTTCACATACTATAGTATATAAGCTTTTTGGTTGGATTTTTGACATGCTAAACAGGATGTTTCATTGTTTTTTGAGTTGTTTCTTCACATCCTAATACACTGTAACATTTGTCAACATGCTATTCTATGGTTTCAGCACTTTTTTGATACGTCATGTTTTGACTTTTTCACATACCATAATTATGACTTTTGGTCATTTTATGACATGCTAAACATGATATTTTGGTTGTTTTTGTCCTTTCTTCAACATAGCACACTGCTACTATGTCCTCATTACGTTATTCTATGTGTTTTCATCTCTTTTTTGACAGGCCATATTTGAATTTCTTTGGTCATACCATATAGTATGTATTTTATTACCTGATATGCTAACATAATGTTTTTGTTTATTTTTATTCCTGTCTTCAACATGCTACAATTAACGTGTTTCAAACATGTTACTCTGTTGTTTTCAGTCTTTTTGACATGTCATATTTTGACATTTTTCACGGTACTATAGTATATGTACTTTTGGTCATTTTTTTTTGATATACTAAAAAAGGATGTTTTTGCTGTTTTTATCCATTTCTACATGCCATACTATACAGTGTCTCATGCTGTTCCAAGGTAGTTTTCTAGCACTTTTTTAGTGATATTTTCACATACTTCGCCACTATAGTACATTTTGGTTGTTTTTTGACATGCTAAATATGATATTGGTTGTTTTGATTCTCCTTCAATATCCTACACTATAACGTTGTCAACATGCCATTCTATACATTTTTCAGCACTTTTGACATGTAACATTTTGATTTTCACATACTTATACTATGCTATTTTTTGGTCATTTTACACATGCTAAATATGATATTTTGGTTGTTTTAGTCCTTTCAACATAGTGGACACTACAATATGTCTCGACATGCTATTCTATGTAGTTTTCAGTTCTTTTTGACAGGCTATATTTTGAATTTTGGTCATATTTTATAGTATGCCATTTTGGTCATATTGTTTTGACATATTAAAAGGATGTTTTTGTTGTTTTTAGTACTTTTCTTCTACATGTTTACTATAATGTGTCTAAATATATTCTATGTTGTTTTAGCCTTTTTTGACATGTCATATTTTATATTTTTCGCCACACTATAGTATGCCATTTTTGTTGTTTTTTTGATACGCTAAAATATGATGTTTTTTGGTTGTTTTGAGTCTCTCTTCAATATCCCCATACTATAACAAGCGCCAACATGCTATTCTATATAGTTTTCAGTACCATTTTTGACATGTCATGTTTTGACTTTTTTCATACTATAGTATGCTTTTTGCTGATTTTTTGACATGCTAAAATAGGATGTTTGGTTGTTTTGAGTTGTTTTCAATATCCTGCATTAAAACATTTGTCAATGCTATTCATAGTTTTCAGTACCTTTTTTTGACATGTCACGCTTTGACTTTTTCACCATACTATAGTATGTATTTTTGTCATTGTTTTGACATACTAAAAAGGATGTTTTTGGTTGTTTTTAGTACTTTCTTCTACATGCTTCACTATAACGTGTCTCAACATGGTATTCTATGTTGTTTTCAGCCCTTTTTGACATGTCATATTTTGACATTTTTTCGCCATACTATAGTATGCGATTTTTGGTTGTTTTTTTGACATGCTAAAATATGATGTTTTTGGTTGTTTTGAGTCTCTCCTTCAATATCCTACACTATAATGTTTGCCAACATGCTATTCTATGTAGTTTTCAGCACTTTTTTTGACATGTCATGTTTTGACTTTTTTTCACATACTATACTATGCGACTTTTGGTCATTTTATGACATGCTAAAATATGATATTTTTGGTTGTTTTTAGTCCTTTCTTCAACATAGTACACTACAATATGTCTTGACATGCTATTCTATGTAGTTTTCAGCCCTTTTTTTGACAGGCCATATTTTGAATTTTTTGGTCATACTATAGTATGCGATTTTTGGTCACTTCCGTGACATGCTAACATATAATGTTTTTGTTTATTTTTATTCCTGTCTTCAACATACTACACTATAACGTGTCTAAACATGTTACTCTAAGTTGTTTTCAGCCCTTTTTTGACATGTCATATTTTGACATTTTTCGCCATACTATAGTATGCGACTTTTGGTCATTTTTGACATACTAAAAAGGATGTTTTTGGTTGTTTTAGTCCGTTCTTCTACATGCTACACTATACAGTGTCTCAACATGCTGTTCCATGTAGTTTTCAGCACTTTTTTGATAGTGATATTTTCACATATTTACGCCATACTATAGTATCACGATTTTTGGTTATTTTTTGACATGCTAAAATATGATGTTTTTGGTTGTTTTGAGTCTCTCCTTCAATATCCTACACTATAACGTTTGTCAACATGCCATTCTATATATTTTCAGCACTTTTGACATGTCATATTTTGACTTTTTCATATACTATAGTATAAGCTTTTTGGTTGATTTTTTGACATACTAAAAAAGGATGTTTTTGGTTGTTTTTAGTACTTTCTTCTACATGCTTCACTATAACGTGTCTCAACATGGTATTCTATGTTGTTTTCAGCCCTTTTTTTGACATGTCATATTTTGACATTTTTCGCCATACTATAGTATGCGATTTTTGGTTGTTTTTTTGACATGCTAAAATATGATGTTTTTGGTTGTTTTGAGTCTCTCCTTCAATATCCTACACTATAACGTTTGTCAACATGCCATTCTATATATTTTTCAGCACTTTTTTGACATGTCATATTTTGACTTTTTCGCCATACTATAGTATAAGCTTTTTGGTTGATTTTTTGACATGCTAAAATAGGATGTTTCTGGTTGTTTTGAGTTGTTTCTTCAATATCCTGCATTAAAACATTTGTCAACAGGCTATTCTATGTAGTTTTCAGCACTTTTTTTGACATGTCATGTTTTGACTTTTTTCGCCATACTATAGTATGCGACTTTTGGTCATTTTTTTGACATGCTAAAAAAGGATGTTTTTGGTTGTTTTTAGTACTTTCTTCTACATGCGTCACTATAACATGTCTCAACATGGTATTCTATGTTGTTTTCAGCCCTTTTTTTGACATGTCATATTTTGACATTTTTCGCCATACTATAGTATGCGATTTTTGGTTGTTTTTTTGACATGCTAAAATATGATGTTTTTGGTTGTTTTGAGTCTCTCCTTCAATATCCTACACTATAACGTTTGCCAACATGCTATTCTATATAGTTTTCAGCACTATTTTTGACATGTCATGTTTTGACTTTTTTCGCCATACTATAGTATAAGCTTTTTGGTTGATTTTTTGACATGCTAAAATAGGATGTTTCTGGTTGTTTTGAGTTGTTTCTTCAATATCCTGCATTAAAACATTTGTCAACATGCTATTCTATGTAGTTTTCAGCACTTTTTTTTGACATGTCATGTTTTGACTTTTTTCGCCATACTATACTATGCGATTTTTGGTCATTGTTTTGACATACTAAAAAAGGATGTTTTTGGTTGTTTTTAGTACTTTCTTCTACATGCTTCACTATAACGTGTCTCAATATGGTATTCTATGTTGTTTTCAGCCCTTTTTTTGACATGTCATATTTTGACATTTTTCGCCATACTATAGTATGCGATTTTTGGTTGTTTTTTTGACATGCTAAAATATGATGTTTTTGGTTGTTTTGAGTTGTTTCTTCAATATCCTGCATTAAAACATTTGTCAACATGCTATTCTATGTAGTTTTCAGCACTTTTTTTTGACATGTCATGTTTTGACTTTTTTCGCCATACTATACTATGCGATTTTTGGTCATTGTTTTGACATACTAAAAAAGGATGTTTTTGGTTGTTTTTAGTACTTTCTTCTACATGCTTCACTATAACGTGTCTCAATATGGTATTCTATGTTGTTTTCAGCCCTTTTTTTGACATGTCATATTTTGACATTTTTCGCCATACTATAGTATGCGATTTTTGGTTGTTTTTTTGACATGCTAAAATATGATGTTTTTGGTTGTTTTGAGTCTTTTTCTTCAATATCCTACACTGTAACATTTGTCAACATGCCATTCTATATATTTTTCAGCCCTTTTTTTGACATGTCATATTTTGACATTTTTCGCCATACTATAGTATGCGATTTTTGGTTGTTTTTTTGACATGCTAAAATATGATGTTTTTGGTTGTTTTGAGTCTCTCCTTCAATATCCTACACTATAATGTTTGCCAACATGCTATTCTATATAGTTTTCAGCACTATTTTTGACATGTCATGTTTTGACTTTTTTCGCCATACTATAGTATAAGCTTTTTGGTTGATTTTTTGACATGCTAAAATAGGATGTTTCTGGTTGTTTTGAGTTGTTTCTTCAATATCCTACACTGTAACATTTGTCAACATGCTATTCTATGTAGTTTTCAGCACTTTTTTTTGACATGTCATGTTTTGACTTTTTTCGCCATACTATACTATGCGACTTTTGGTCATTTTATGACATGCTAAAATATGATATTTTTGGTTGTTTTTAGTCCTTTCTTCAACATAGTACACTACAATATGTCTCGACATGCTATTCTATGTAGTTTTCAGCCCTTTTTTTGACAGGCCATATTTTGAATTTCTTGGTCATACTATAGTATGCGATTTTTGGTCACTTCCGTGACATGCTAACATATAATGTTTTTGTTTATTTTTATTCCTGTCTTCAACATGCTACACTATAACGTGTCTAAACATGTTACTCTAAGTTGTTTTCAGCCCTTTTTTTGACATGTCATATTTTGACATTTTTTCGCCATACTATAGTATGCGACTTTTGGTCATTTTTTTGACATACTAAAAAAGGATGTTTTTGGTTGTTTTTAGTCCGTTCTTCTACATGCTACACTATACAGTGTCTCAACATGCTGTTCCATGTAGTTTTCAGCACTTTTTTTGATAGTGATATTTTCACATATTTCGCCATACTATAGTATGCGATTTTTGGTTGTTTTTTTGAAATGCTAAAATATGATGTTTTTGGTTGTTTTGAGTCTCTCCTTCAATATCCTACACTATAACGTTTGTCAACATGCCATTCTATACATTTTTCAGCACTTTTTTGACATGTCATATTTTGACTTTTTCGCCATACTATACTATGCGATTTTTGGTCATTTTATGACATGCTAAAATATGATATTTTTGGTTGTTTTTAGTCCTTTCTTCAACATAGTACACTACAATATGTCTCGACATGCTATTCTATGTAGTTTTCAGCCCTTTTTTTGACAGGCCATATTTTGAATTTTTTGGTCATACTATAGTATGCGATTTTTGGTCATTGTTTTGACATACTAAAAAAGGATGTTTTTGGTTGTTTTTAGTACTTTCTTCTACATGCTTCACTATAACGTGTCTCAACATGGTATTCTATGTTGTTTTCAGCCCTTTTTTTGACATGTCATATTTTGACATTTTTCGCCACACTATAGTATGCGATTTTTGGTTGTTTTTTTGACATGCTAAAATATGATGTTTTTGGTTGTTTTGAGTCTCTCCTTCAATATCCTACACTATAACGTTTGCCAACATGCTATTCTATATAGTTTTCAGCACTATTTTTGACATGTCATGTTTTGACTTTTTTCGCCATACTATAGTATAAGCTTTTTGGTTGATTTTTTGACATGCTAAAATAGGATGTTTCTGGTTGTTTTGAGTTGTTTCTTCAATATCCTGCATTAAAACATTTGTCAACATGCTATTCTATATAGTTTTCAGCACTTTTTTTGACATGTCATGTTTTGACTTTTTTCGCCATACTATACTATGCGATTTTTGGTCATTTTATGACATGCTAAAATATGATATTTTTGGTTGTTTTTAGTCCTTTCTTCAACATAGTACACTACAATATGTCTCGACATGCTATTCTATGTAGTTTTCAGCCCTTTTTTTGACAGGCCATATTTTGAATTTTTTGGTCATACTATAGTATGTGATTTTTGGTCATTGTTTTGACATACTAAAAAAGGATGTTTTTGGTTGTTTTTAGTCCGTTCTTCAACATGCTAGACTATACAGTGTCTCAACATGCTGTTCCATGTAGTTTTCAGCACTTTTTTTGATAGTGATATTTTCACATTTTTCGCCATAGTATAGTATGCGATTTTTGGTTGTTTTTTTGACATGCTAAAATATGATGTTTTTGGTTGTTTTGAGTCTCTCCTTCAATATCCTACACTATAACGTTTGTCAACATGCTATTCTATATAGTTTTCAGCACTTTTTTTGACATGTCATATTTTGAATTTTTTCGCCATATTATAGTATGTGATTTTTGGTCATTTTTTTGACATACTAAAAAAGGATGGTTTTGGTTGTTTTGAGTTGTTTCCTCAATATCCTGCATTAAAACATTTGTCAACATGCTATTCTATGTAGTTTTCAGCACTTTTTTTGACATGTCATGTTTTGACTTTTTTCGGCATGCGACTTTTAGTCATTGTCTTGACATACTAAAAAAAGGATGTTTTTGGTACTTTCTTCTACATGCTTTACCATAATGTGTCTCAACATGGTATTCTTTGATGTTTTCAGCCCTTTTTTTGACATGTCATATTTTGACATTTTTCGCCATACATAGTATGCGATTTTTGGTGATATTTTTGACATGCTAAAATCAGATGTTTTTGGTTGTTTTTAGTCCTTTCTTTAACAGGTTACATTGTAACGTGTCTCGACATGCTGTTCCATGTAGTTTTCAGCACTTTTTTTGATAGTAATATTTTCACATATTTCGCCATACTTAAAATACTGTACTATGACGTTTCCAGCCATTTTTTGACATACTATACAATGACATTTTTGGCTATTTTTACCCGTTATACTTTGATATTTTTCAACATGGTATACTATGTTGTTTTCAGACGTTTTTTCCCCACATTATACTTTAAAGTTTGTCCACATGCTATTCTGTCATTTTCAGCCATGCTATTCTGTCATTTTCAGCCAAAACAGGGTTTTTTGACATGCTAAACCATGACATTTTTGGACTGGCTATTCTATGTTGTTTCCAGACATTTTTGATTAATTAATTTGATGTCTTTGTACATGCTATCTTTGTTATTTTCAGCCTACAAAACAAGGTGAATAAATATTTTCAATCGCATCTTTTTTTGTCATTATTCATTACATAGTACAAACAATACTATGACTTCTTCATGATATCCAATACTGTACCTTAAATTATAGCTGTAACATTATTTGACCTAGACACAACATATCCAGGTCAACCTACATGCCTATGCAGTGACCCTCACTTTATGCTAAATGCATTGTGACCTCTTGACCTCGTCTCATGTCACTCCCACTGGTATTTAGGTCAGGGTTTAATAGGGAACTGACTGTGCACGTTTAGGACATGCTCACACCATCAGCCTCACGCCTGGTTTCTACATATTCACGCACACAGACTACACACACTGTTGCTACAGGCCAAGGCCCTGAAAACAAACCTGCTGCCTACCCTTAAAACCCCGTTTAGAAGCCTTTCATGGATGTAATTTTGCCTTTTTATACTTCATTCAAAATCAAGTTAAGGAATTCATATTATTTTAGCTCGCTGTATTGCAACCAAGTTGCTATTTTGTAATGATCAGCTTTTCAAACTAAAGGAATGTAATTTTAGCTGAACCCTTGTCCTTTTAAAATAGCAGTAAAGTGGTAGTAGTAGTAGTAGTAGTAATAGAAGCAGTAGTCGTATTTAATGCATTCTTTTGAAAATATGTTATTACTTCACTTTGTCAGGTTCTTATTTTACTGATTTTTATTTGTACTTCTACCTGAAAAACATTTTAATAGCTACTTCTACTTTTTTTGGTCTCACCAAAGCCAACGCCTGTCTTTACCTTAAGTTTCTGCCCCTTGATCTATATTCCCTTGACCTTTGACCCCTGAAGAATAAATGAGGGTGTAAAATCTTTTAAATAGGCCTTTCTTCTCCTTTTTGTTTTTCTATCCAGCCCGTTTTCTGACCTGAATTAAACCTACTCCGGTGGGATCCTTCCTGACATATTTGACTGGAGCCTCCAGGGCCCTTTTGCCGCACTTACATAAGTTCTGAATGAGGCTGGGGCTGTGTTCACTGTCCCAGTCCCCTTCCCATAATCCATCAGGGCTAAGTTAAAACTTGTCAACCTTGGGGATGTATTAACACTTCTGAGGAACCGCCGTTATGTCAGACAAAATTCAGAGTGAAACTAGGCTTCTTTGATATACAGTATACTGCTCCATGTCAGGATGTGAATACGTTTCGCGTGTTTATACTGGGGATGAAATATTTCTCATTCTGAAACTGAAAAACAACTGCAGCTCAGTCACCATGACTTTGCTGATTTTGAATTGTGAATTTCAGAGTATAATAAGCTACACTGACTAACATATGTAACAATGATTCATGGAATAATGATAACGAATTATACACAAGCCATAGTTTATACCATTTATTTTGTCTTGACATAAAGGTATTTTTCATTACAGGAAAAAAAAAATCTACAAGACAGACTCACCGCTACATACAGAGACTTCACTGCTGTCCAGGAAATATAAAAAGAGGGTAATGTACAAGTGAAGAGGGGTTGTGTCCTCATGATGACATCAGACCTGCTCACCGAGGTCCAAAACCCGAAACTTATCTAGGTTGTAGAAGCAGGCCTTGACGACTCGTCCACCGAAATAACGTCCATTCAGATCCACAACAGCTGCAGAGGAGAGAGAAAGCAAAGGTCAAACGGTGCCCAAAGTATACACAGGGTTTATACAAATTTTAACTAATTAATTTCCATGACTTTGAGGCAAACTTTAAAGATCATACATTCTCCACAATGGCAATACAATGGCCACTGGTACTCCTTATTGGTTCTTTTTCATTATTGTAAAACAGCTTTGTAAGATATTTATTACTGACATCAGAACAGGATGAGAACTGAATATTTAAATATAACTAAGGGCCTGTTTTGTTTTTTTAGTGAAGCGTCAACGTGCTTCATCTATTTATTTCAGTGTCACCGATTGCCTTTCGACAAGCTCCCGAAGGGGGCTTTAACATGTGATATGTATGGTTGTTAAAGAATGGGACAAAGTTGAGTCTCTATCTCTTTTGATTTCATTCTGTAGAACAGCCCGAGTTATTGGAAATACCCTGATGTAATGTTACCAGGAAGAAGACAAAAACACAAAACTAAATAAAGCTGTGATTGTTTTTATCAGTTCAGCAGTGTTTTTTATTCCTTTAACCTCCAAGACAGTGGCCGTCTGGTTCTTAGAAGAAATGATTTGATTTGAGTGGAATAAACTGTTGTGAAAAGCAGTAAACTGTTTGTCCTAAGTGCCAGTGATAAAAGCCCTAAAAAAGAAAAACAACTTTGCATCGATTCCCACACTGCTGAGAAAAAAACCCCAAAAGGTTGACATCAATGTTATTCCCCAAGATTTGTTGCTTGTTTGCTCCAAAAGAAGCAGCACACAGTAAACACTTCCCTTATGTTCACACACGCCAAAGTACCCTTATTTTAGGACAACTGAGATACACACACTATCTATTCTGTCCTGTCCAGAAGCAATAACCTTATCAATGAAACAAACAACCTCACACTGCTTATGTGTCTCACTCCAACTGATAATCCATTTTCCTTGTGCGTAACTAATGACTGCCTCAGTCAGCACATGGCATGCATTACTTTTCATTCATGTGTGCGTGCACATCAACTGCAGTGTGCTGACACTGAACGTACAAAACAAAGTGTGTTATGTTGCAGTGAACTGTATTAGTCTGATATCTGAAAGAAGACTGTGAGGCTGTAAATCTCATCAAAACTTGACTCACGCATGTGTGTCGAGACAGCTTTGACATTTTGGACCCTTATAAAGGGCCAAAACTTTTCCTTGAGTTATTTGATTACTAAAACTCATCTTTGTTAAGCCATATAACTATATGCAATGTGTTTTTCACGGAGGATTATTACTGTCACACAACGTTCTTACGCTGTGAGCAGATGATTTAGAGTGAGAAAAATGCAAGGGATGGAGAGGAGAGGTGGGCCGGAGAAAACAACAGAAAGCATCCAGAGTTTGGGGTCATTATAGCTGTAAACAAAGCGAACTCTGTACAAGAGCGTCTGCTGTAAAACAAGGTAGCCTTCGACAATAGCACAATGTCAATGCTTCAACATCTTAAAAGGAAGCATCCAGTCTATGGAGCGGAAACAAAACCAACTTAAGTTAAATTTGGCCTTTAACGTGAAGCTATGTGACTGTTAGTCAAGATGAAGGGCCCCTATCACCACAGCTTACAATGGCTTATTTCTTGTCAGATTACTCAATTAACGCTTCAATTGGTTACTTCTGTAGGGCTGCACCTAACAATTATTTTTTTATCGATTAATCTATCGATTATTTTTTCGATTAATCAATCGATCTATCAATTATTTTTTTATTACTCGATAAATATAAAAACGAATTCACCGAAATTAACACTTTAAAACTTGTCATACACTGCAGGGCATTATTCCCCAACTAAAAATAGCCCAGTCTTAGCTGATAATCTGTGTTTTACAGTCTGATATAAAGTCTCTCCAAAATAAAATTAAAGTAAGAGCTTGTCCCACTCAAGTAAAAGGAATGTAGTGCAATCTACATTTAGCAATCCAACAGCAAAATAAATAAAACAATGTAAAATTCAAGTCACTTAACAAAACAGTTACTCTTTGTTACAGTAACAAACCACAAATCTAGCAGTGCAACAAAATATCAGTTTTTACAGTAAAATTAGTGCAATTTGAATAACATTAAAACTTTTCTAAAACAGAAATAATGTTAACTAGTCCATTCTTTCTGCATCAAATTAGTCCAGCCTTAACTGGGCCTTCAGGCATACAGCTGCCTGCTGATATGAGTGCTATATTTTCATATTTATAAGCACATATTCCACTCATTTATGAAGTTATACAAGCTCCTGCACAGCTGACAACCCCATCCTGTAAATCTTTCAAAATAAAATGCATTGCATCAGCAACTGATGGCATTCTGTCCAGACACACAGTCAGAGGGCTTTTGTTTTGAAAGGGAAGCAAGGTAGTTGAGGTAAAACAAACATCTTTGTATTTCCTCATCTCTGTGACAGAGCGAGACTTTAAACTGCAGTATAAAGTGGTGCAGAGTCAAAAAAAATGTCACGCTTAAAAAAACAGCGAGCCACCGTTTCTCTAGATGTGCTGCAGCTGACGTGCAGCTCAGACGCGCCTGACAGGCGCTGCTCAGGTGAGCAGTGTGCACACTTAAACTTGATACACGAGTGCCAAAACAAATAACATGCCTACACGCGCTGTGTGAAACAGTGCGTTGCATGGGCATAAATGTATTTTTTAAAATGTTGAATATGATGATGTTACTCTGATACCCTCAGTGCTCCTATTCTGGAATGATCGCAGAAAAAGATATAAAAAATGAAAGCTAACATCAATCTTAGACTTGATGAAGTGACTTCACTGAAACGTCACACATTCTCAGAAAGAAATCAGGTGAAACTGGGTCAAACCCTGGTGTGTTTGAAAAAACACTACATACTATGGTCATCTCCAACCTGTTGCTGTGTGACCATGACCTCTGACCTCCCTATCCAAGTCAGGCACGCAGCAGGAGACCTTCTCTCCTGGGAGCAATAAAACATTTCATCATCATCTATAGAAATAGATTACCCAGTGTGACACTTCACTATGTCTGAGGCCCTCTGTATCGCTCCTTGAGTGTCTGTCCCTCTTTCTGAGCGCTGTGATGTAAGCGCGGCTCTGCCGGTGCCGCAGGGGGACGCCAAGGTTGCTAGGCCGCGTATGATATAACACCGCGGGGAGTCTCACCTTGTTTCTGATCTGGGCCAACCCATTTAGAATGGGACACACTTTCACCCACATTATTAGAGCAGTTACACAATGGTAGGAAAAAAGCGATGCCGCTACATAAAGTTGATCGCTTACCCAAAAAACGTCTGCTTACGTATGGAGATGACCCACTGACAGCAGAGTCACAACGGAAATCTGGAAGATTTTCAGTGTTGAAGTTTTCACTGACAACAAACGCAGGCTAAAGTTTGGAGTGTCAACAAAGGTCAGGTCAGGTCAGGCCACTTTTTTTCAGGGCCACTCTGGAGCTCCAGTGACATTTAACCCATTTTGAGGCCACATGACCTGATGCTGGTGTTCTTGGAGATACAAATCTGCTGCCACGTCAGATTTAAAAGGAACATATCATGCTTTTTTTCTATCATATAAAATGTTCCAATTAGAGATGTCAATGCTTAACCATTAATCGGCCGAGTGCAGAGAAAATTTTTGACCAGTTACACATGTTGGTCTCCAGGTTAATTTTGCAACTCTTCAGTTTACTGTCCTGCCCACCAACAACATCTGGTTGGAGCTAGTTAGCGGTCTGGCTCATTGGACTATTACCGCAAACACTGTTTATACATTTTATCGTGGCTAGTCAGCTGTCTGTTTACAACACAAAAAAATAAAATTTCACTAACTCTAAATAGACAGTGTGTTGAAATATGAGACTAAAGCTCCCTGACTAAAAGGAAAGGTCTCTTGTGTCATCTTGTAAATATTTCCTTTACAATTATCAGTTAATGGGTGTGGGGCTATCAAAGGTAAATGTAACTGAAAATGACATCTCTATTTACAATGTCAGATGTTCACATTAATGGTGGCCAAAGTTTCAAATAATGTGGTAGAAGTGATCTCTGTAAGCAAAAACCTCAGGCTGTTATGAATACTCAGTTTCCAATAGTTTTTTTTCTTCTTTGGTTACAAGCGGATGAGAGATTGCATGAGAGATTCCTTTATATGATCAGTTGCTCCAGGCACACTACTGCAAGTGTTTACATTACATGCACAGCTACGTGTAGCTACATGCTAACATCTGAGAAACATGTAATCGTTGTTGCCGACATTTATAATTACTGGCCAATTCTGGATCATATTCTTATTGTAACAAGTCAATTTGTGATGGTTTGGGTTTAGAAGCTTTTATTGGTGATTTTAAGGGGTAAAAGGTGCTGCTTTTCTCCGTTATATTCATTCCCCAGCTGCAATGACATTGCAGAAATGTCCAGGTATGGAAGAGCCAGAAATGCTCATCAATCAGAGCAGACTGAGTTTTTTTGGGAGGGTTCTTAAAAAGACAGGCGCTAAAACAAAGCATTTCAGACAGACGGTAAATAGGTGTTCAAGCACAGACTGTATGAGGAAAATAAAGTGTTTTCGACCATTAAACATATTCTAATACATGCATGAACCAAAAACTGAACAACATAAGTCCCTGTTACATTTTAAGTGTCTGGTGTGTTGAGGCTTTGAGTGGACCAATCAGCAGAGGCCTCTTTCAGGATTGTGCACACGAGGCCACAAGAGAACACTGACCTTTGATGGCTGACTCCACCCTCTCGAACTCCAGAAATATCCTGACAGCTTCATCATCTGGCACAGCTGCAATCTGAGAGGCAAGGTGTGTTTTAGGGATTGTCCTGTTTGATTAATAAAGTCACTTCACACTTAACTCTCTTTTTCTCACCTCAAAAATGACACATTTAACCACTTTGCCGTACTTCTCGCACTCTTCTTTTGTCTCTCCCTCCAAGTCTTCGTCCACCTCTCCACGGCCCACCATGTTCTACAAGACAAACAGAGACATCAGGCCTACTTGCAAGGGACAATAGAGGATAATGAAATCTGATGTAACTGCTGGCAAGTGTGCACTCAAACTGCATAAGAAGGTCCTCTATTGTCCCCGTTTTCTGACTTCTGACTAATTTCCAGAATTGAATTAAACTTGACAATGTGACTCTGTTGAATGTTGATTTGGTAAAACATGAGGCAAGGACTGATCACAAACACCCAATGTCAAAAATGTTTTTTTGACATGTTATTCTATGACACACACATACCCTGAGCAGGACCACTTTTGTCGGGTTTTTGAGGATCTCTGTGAGCGGGTTGGCCTCTGACTTCTTTGAAGAGTCCGCTGGTTGGATGGAAACAAAAGACAAGAGGTCACATTTTTCCCCCCTCATGAAAAGAGTATTCACAGTCTGGAGCAACTGAAGGTGTGCAACAATACGTTTTATCGCACTCTATTGTGCTTGTGTAAATACACTTAATATGTGAAATAATTCTGCAACTCTTTTTGTTAAACAGCTGTTGAAAAATTCTATTCTGTGTTTGCTGAGCTGACGTGATACGCACTCCTTCACGTCTGGCTATTTTCGTCATATTTAAAAGACTGCTGTTTTATTGTGTTTTACATGCTTCTGAGAAAACACTGTAAATGAGTCACTCAAGTGCAATACCACTGTTAGTTTTTCTGAGAAACCGACTAAGCAGCAGAGAGATAAGTGTCTATATACATGTAAATACACGGTGCACGTTAGATTTTAATTTTTTGGCTAGTTCTTGATAAATATTGGACACTAAGACCGGTGGTCCTCAAACTGGTAATCAGGGGCAACAAAAGGTTCCTAAAGGGGGACTTGGCATCTTGTCCTGGACTTTTTTTTTAAAACAATAAAGTAAATAAAGTACTGATTACAGGGATTTCCTCAAAATCCCTTAAAAACTACAGAGGGTTTGCTGAAGATAAAGCAGTGATGATCCAATGGGGATATCTAGTGGCAAAAATCCAACACTGCATCTAAAAAAAAAAACAAAGTCCACTGTTTTTTGTTTTACCGCTCTCATGTGAACAGCTTTGCACCATTTTTGCACCATTATTCTCATATCATTATCACTATTATCAATGTGTAGTCCATGTGTGTGCAGTTTACTTTGTATTAATATTATCATTATCATTATTATTAATCCTATTAATTTCATTATTTGTACAGCTTATTTTAGAATTTCTGTGTTATACCTGCATCAGAATTTCCCCTTTTCCACCAACAAAGGAATGGGTTCTGTTCCGGTTACAGCACCTAATTTTGAACCATTCAGAGCACTTCTACCAAAAATAAATTGGTTCCGAATCCAGACAGTTTTCATTTAGCTGGGACCAAAATAACAGCAGGTTTTCCATGACCTGAGCGCAAACAATGGCAACCAGTGGGCATGTCATGTTCTACGGGTTGGAAAAAGACGATGACGTCCTGCAGGTAATAGTTCTCTGTGTCATCATTATTAGTTGGTCCATGCTTGTTGTTGTTTTGTCTATTTTTTTTATCTAAAAACAATCTGTAATAACTGAACAAACGCTTTCAGATTGATGACAGTTGCTCTGCTCAAAACTGGAAACTAGATGGCATCAAGATTCCAAAATCCTGAACTGAACTGGGTCAAGAACCAGAGCTTATTTAGTGGAAAAGGTGTAAATGTGTACAGCTTTCCTTGACTTTTTAGTTTTATATATATTTTTCTAATTTATTGTGTGACCTTTACTACGTGCCTCTGCAAATGCCCCTCTTTGAAATGATTTGAATGTCTATATGGTGATTATGAAGCTACAGCCAGCAGCTGGTTAACTAAGTTTTGCATAAAGACAAGCTTGGCTCTGTGTTACGGTTATAAAATTCCCCTATCAAAACTTCTGAGACTAACTCATTAATGTGTTACATCTCGCTTGTTAAATCCATGCAAAATCTGTACTGGTATATGCTAAACTATTTCTAGAAATAATTGTATATTGAGCTTATTTTTTCTTTGTCTAGGGCTTAGAAGAATAGGTTTAAAGAATCAGAAAAAATGCAAAGTGCAGGCAAGTCTGAATAAGGAGCAGAATAGAAGGGACAATTATGACTCAATTTAAGATGACAGCAAACAGCATGCATAAGAGGTAAAACATACTTTTCAAGACAAGATGCAAAGTAAAATGAGCAAAAACTGCAGTGTCAGCTCACATTAATGGGGAACACCACCTAAATTAAGAATTCCAATATGTTATTTTCATGGTCGAGGGTTCAATCAATATTTGTGAACATGAGCTGCTCTCTCTTAAAGCCAGAAACCAGAGAAGTGGGTTTCCAGCTTGTGATAGGATATACAGTCTGGAGCCTCACCATAATTAATATATGGGAAGCTGATGTTGTGGACCCACTGAGTATTTCTTTTCTTTGTAATTCTAGAAATTAAAATCTATTCTATTGTAGTGTTCTAAGTTATGAAGCAGAAAATGTTCTCATATACTCAGAACACTCTCCTGGCTGCTATCAGTCTCATGTAGAACATCGTTCACCATTCATAGTCTATAAAGCAGCTCCAGACTTAACACCCTATGACACTACAAATTTGAGTTTTAGTACTCGGATTTGGGACAGAGTTGCTCATGTATGCTAATATTTTTGGATTGTCTTTGACTATAGGAATAACATGTATGAATTTTGAAAAAAAGGCATAGTTCCCCTTTAAGTATGGCCATTATAAGTACACATCCAGAAAAACAGTGTGCAAAGCTATTCTCCTCATATTGTAATATCTTAATACAGCAATACAAAGAACTACTCTTTGATGGCACGGTTTGGGACTTAAAGCATCTGTTTTCAGTTTGATAAGTGCGTGACAATAGCTAAACACACATATAGGTAAAACACATGCAAACACACACAAACACTTCTTAAATGAAAGACTAGGAGTACACTGTACATAATGAAAAAAGAGAGAGATAATGAGAGTAAAGGCTAACCTGCAGAGCCTCCGACTGACGTCTCAGCAGCACCTGTCTGGCTGGATCCAGCTGCTCACACACACACACACACACACACACACACACAGTTGAACAAAATAAAATTATCTATCTATCTATCCATCTGTCTATCCATCTATCCATCTATATTGAAAAAGTACAAAGACGTGCATCCTGGAATGACACCATGAGTATTAAATGCTTCTGTTGCAACTAAAACTCAATGCAGGAAAGACACAGCCTGAGACCAAACAACAAACATATGAGCTGGAGACGACACAAGCAAAGGACAGTAAATGTGGTTGACAGGTAAGGCCACATCCACACTTTTTAAAAATGAAAATATATCCTTATATTAAAGCATTTTAGCACAGTTTCAGAAATAATCTCCCTCCATACTAATGCCTAAAAACGCAAATCATAAGACTCATCTTGTACACTGGCCGTGGTCAAACTGATGTAAACAGGGAGCGGTTTGTCTACGGTTGGGCGCTTGCTTTTATAACATACTACAAAGATGGCAAAAATTAAGAACAGAGATGTCTTTAAAACATGACGAGGTGGGGCTGTTACTGGAAGTAACACGAGCATAAGGCAGTCAAGGCAGGGGAAAAGAATGGGAATCATAAAGCAAACACAGATTACTGGGCACACTGGGAGCATTATTCATCGCCAGAGGAAGCCATGGTGATGGGAAAGGCACACCCACACAAGAAGGAAAAAATCTTACTTAGCTGTAATGTTTTGACTTGACAAGCTGTGACCTATTAAACCTTATCAGGAAGCAAATGTGGGTGTCTATGTCATTGTTTCCAAAAGATTCTGTGTCCGCTTGTCAAGACATTTTAGCAATAGTTATGTCTTTTAAAATAAAAACACATTAGTGTGGAAGCAGCCTAAGAAGAACTTGAAGGAAAGCAAAGTGAAAAGTGAAAAAAGTAAGGAAAAACAGAGTGACATATAAAGCACTGATCATGAGAATGTAGGCAGCAAAGGAAAAAAAACACAAACAAAAGTTATACTTACGTTTTTCCGCAGCGTCCCCTATGATGATCTTCCCGCCTCTCTTGCTGGTCTTCTCCACAGACAGTGCCGTGCTGAGGCCCTGCTCATGCTTCCCCAGGCCCTGGCCTTCTTTGAAGCCGTACTTCTGCATGATCTTATGGGCCACCGTACCTCTGTGGGAGAAAATACGGTGAAAAAAGTTCTGCATTGAAAATTTGTGATTTGTTGTAATATTAAAGTAATTAAACATCTCAGATTTTCATGTCTGAATTATAACAACTGACAGCCTGAATGTTCTGACTGCAACAAATCTGCAGATGTTCAACAACAATGAATGAATCAACACTAGTTCAAATAAGTTCATCTTTTACCTAAGGATGCATTGCACGTGATGTGTCTGGATTATATCAAAATAGCAGGTAATAAGTATAAAAGTCATATACATTTTCTTTGGATGATAATAGTCATGATAATAGATGATAAAAGTCATTTACATAACATACCTAAACATACAGCTCCAACATGTACTAAATACTGAATACTAAAATAGTACATTCTTTTTATCCACTAGAAATACTTTTTTTTTGTGTATGTGTGTGTGTGTTTATGTGTGTCCCACCCACCCCATGTTGGCCAGGAAGGAGCTGGTTGGTGCAGGTGGTGAACGTGGCCGCTCTGAGTCTTCATACATAGGTGGAGGGATGGCGGCCTTTGAACCTCTAGCAGGACGACCTTCATCGTCGTAGGAAAATGAAGATGAACCTAAACAGAGCAAAACCAAACCAAAACACAACAGCTATCAGCGTGTAGTCTAGTAACCACTTTTTCAGTTCCATGTCATATTTACTGTAGACATCCAGAATAAAATTCTGACAGTCATTCTTTATTTTTATATATATATATATATATATATATATATATATATATATATATATATATATATATATATATATCAAGTTAAGGGTCGACAGATTATCTGCCAGGTTGATTATTGGATTATCTATATCTGCATTTTATCTTAAAGATTGCCGTTAAAAGGGACTAATTATAGAGTTCAAAGAAAGTGTCAGCAATGGAGGAACTTCGGGGAGCTGTTTTTATTTATTTAATTTAAATTTTCACTTGACTTATGAAAACAAAAAGTTTCTGGGAACTTGCTGTATATGAAAGATTTTGAAAGATTCAGTTTTGATTAAACATTTGCTAAAGGCGTTTACAAGGCGATTGTGTTGGAGTTTGTTAGATTCCAAATTCTAAATATTGACAGAAAGACTTTCATTTTTATTGTAAATGTATATCTGCTCCAGGTATCAGTCTCATTAACAACTAATCTGTATCAGTCCCGCGAAACCAACATCAGTTCACGCCTATTTCATATTTTGTTATTTTTATCACTGTAACATCACAGCTGCTCTGAGAAGGATGAAAGATGATACTGAAACAAAAAAACATAATCCTGATTAGGGAGGCCAGCCTATGTTTTTCCCTCTGTGTGATTATACATTACATTAGTCATTACATTTACAAGTTTCAAGATATCTCAGACTGTGATGATGAAGACAATGCTGCACTTAACAGTTAACAAGCTTTTCACATCACAAACTGGGGCCGGTCGTTTTTACATGTCATCTCTGTTTCACTCAGTGATCCACATGGTAAATAAACAACTTCCAAAAGTGCACTGCAGGTTACAGATCCAATCCTTGAAAGCTTTATCTCTGCCATTTCACACAGGATTACCATCAACCGCACTGCTGTTCCTGTTCTGCTTCTCCTGAAACTCCCTGTTCTTTTTCTGCTGCTAATACGCTGTTTTCATTCAGCTGATGTTTAAAAGCATCACCACTTGCTGGATCATAAGACTTACCATCTCTGTCTACAAGTGAAGAAGGAGGGGCGATAGCTGCTCCACCTGGAAAAGAGACACAAGATTCATCATGTTAGAGAAGTAGCTCAGATTTTGTTTTGGTTAAGCATAAAGACTAAAGTTGATGAATCTAATCAGACAAAAATCATTGCTAAAAAGTATAATATACTTCCATTTGTCCTTTACAGGGCTATTTTTTTTTTTAAGCGGGGCTATATGAGGTATTTATTCATAGTGTATTAAATACAGTAGATGTCTGTCGGCACACCTCCGATTTGAAAAAAACGGCAAGGACATTGACTCGGAAGTGATGCACTGCTGTGGTTGGGGGCAGCAGCAAAACACATTTTAGCATATAGCACATATTTTTACCGCTTTCCCTTTCAGACAAACAGCCCATTGCAATGGGAAAGCCTTGAACAGCTACAGTTCCCCATCTGTGCTCTCATCAGGGCCGCCAGACTCCATTGAAAGGAACAGTAATTTAGCTCAGTGAACACAGGAACTGCTGGTCTTCTGCTGCTTCAATCAGCTGTTAGTTTGTGTAATTGTGTGATTTTGGTTAATTAGAACAAACATTTTAAAACGCCAATAACAGAGAGCTTTGAAGAGAGCAATATAACAGCTTCAATTTCCTATCATAAACAAGCGCTCTCACTACTTACTTCGTTTCCTTCGCTCTTTCTCGTAGTCCTCCTCCTCATCTGACTCGCCCTCAGCTGCAGGGAAACGGGAGAAACCACTTGGGGCGCCACCATCGTGCCTGTCTTTCCTCTTTCTGTAAGAAACCAAGTTTGAGATTGAAACCACAGTGCTGTGTTCCTAAAATATTTAGTGCAGTGTAAGTACAGTTGGCTCATTTTGGTTTCTCATAAATTACTTTTACATTAAAAATAACTTAATCCTAGAGCACGTTCATAGGTTTGGCCCCATGTTGTGACTACAAGCATGCAATTACAGATGGACCAAAATTTCACCTGGACCCTGAATAGCAGTAAGCGGTCAATGAGTGATTAGAGTAAAAGATCATGAAAGTACTTTTCTCTCTCCTCTATCTCCTTCTGCCGCTCCTGCTCCCTCTGTCGCTGTCGTTCTTCTCGGTGTCGCTTCACCACCTTCTCATAGTCGTTGGGGAACATTGGATCGTATTCGTCTGCCAAAGGGATCAGCACATCGCCAGAGGAGAAACCGCTGGGCACGGCGTCCTGAAGAGAACACCAACACACACAGGCCGAGTACAAAATATGAGAGTGGGAAAGAGATAGCATCCACAGATGTAGCTTTAAAGTTATTTTGATAAGGACATTTATATATATATTTCCAGCAGAAAATGTAGTCTTTGTGCAGCTGCATCACCACCCCACACACTGACTGTGCTATATTAGATTACAACTCTGATTCCAAAAAAAGCTTGGATGCCGTGTAAAATGTAGACAAAACTAAAATGCCATGACTTACGAAATCTTTCAATTGAATTAAAAAAAACAAGACATGGACTTTTCAAACTAATAAATGTCATAGTGATTTGTAAACATTCACATATTCTGGATTTGATGCCTGTGACACATTAAAAAACAGTTGTGATAGTGGCATCATGAGACTGGGAAAGTTGTTAAATACTGAAAAAACAACATTTTGGAACATTTCACAGGTACACAGAGGTCAATATCATGATTGGGTATGACAGAGCCATCCTCAAAAACTCAGTCGTTCAAAAGCAATGGCGGTGAGCGTCACCATTTGTGAAAACATTTTACATGCAAATAGTCCCATAATTTAAGAGCAATGTTTCACAACACACAGCTGTACAGAATTTAGGGATTTTACCATTTAATATCCATAATATCATAAAAAATCAAGAGAAGGGGCACCTTGTGACTCAGTGGATAGAGCAGGCACCCCATGTATAGAGGCCATGTCCTCGCTGCAGCGGCCGCAGGTTCGATTCTGACCTCGGCCCTTTGCTGCATGTCACCCCTCTCTCTCTACCCGTTTCACACTTGTGCTGTCCTATCAATTATTAGAAAAACACGCCCCCCAAAAAAATCTTTAAAATTTTTTTTTTTTTAAAAAAAGAGAAATCTCTGTACACACAGCTGAAAATCAACAGTGAATGCTCGTGACCTGCGACCCCTCAGGCTGCACTGCATTAAAATATAACATGATTACATAGAGGATTTTAATGCATGGGCTCAAGAACACTTTAAAAAAACAGTCAGCAAACACAGTTCTACACTGCATCTATAAGACTACCATGAAAAGTAAAAGCAATGTATCAACAGCCAAAAACGCCTCAAACTTCTCTGCGTCCCAATTCAACTGAGATGGACTGACGCTAAGTGGAAAAGTCTGCTGTGGTCTGACAAGTCCACATTTTGTGGGTGTTGTGCACTTCAGGCTGA
Organism: Plectropomus leopardus; assembly: GCF_026936395.1. Lineage (NCBI taxonomy): Eukaryota > Metazoa > Chordata > Actinopteri > Perciformes > Serranidae > Plectropomus > Plectropomus leopardus. The sequence continues at coordinate 20,630,322 of NC_142197.1, read as the reverse complement.
AGAGGAAAAAGACCATCCAGATTGTTACCAGCTCAACAGCATGGCTTCATTATAGTGCAGATACTAGACTGACCTGTCAGCCTTGTCTCCCATTACAAAGTCTGGCATATTAAGAAGCCTAAATACGACAACAGTAACCTCGAACTGTTAAACAGCTTGAGTCGAGAATGGGAAAGTATTTCAATTTCATAATTTAACACCTCCTGTCCTCAGTTTTAAAATGCTTATCAAACTTTTTTGGAACACTGTGCTGGAGTCTGATGAGGTAAAAATGATTTGCAAATCATTGCATTTTGTTTTGATTTATGCTTGCAGCATCTCAAATATGGTGAATAGAGTTTGTATTGACATTCCATACTAACAATTTCTTTCTGCATCTTTAGCTAAGATCCAGATAAATCATTTGCGAGAAAAATTCAAGCAAACTTGACGGCCAGATTCAGTGCATACAAACCTTAAGTCCAGCAGCAGCATGTGGAGGAGTGTCTGTGATCTGTCTGTCATCACTTGAGCCTCCTCTCTTAAGATCAATAACTGGAGCCAAGACAGTGGTCTGCTTCATCCGCTGGGTCTACACACACACACACACACACACACACACACAAAACAAAATTATTGAATATGTACACAGTGGATTTATCATGTTTCCTTGTTTTGTTTGGAAATCTTTTTTTCACATTAATGTAGAGTACATATGCATATCATTATTTCAATTTGCCGTCAGTCTCTATTTATTTTCATTTATCTGGTTATACATTATTATACAGAGATCATAATATATACTGTAAATGCACTCTGTTTTTTAACCACTATAAATCACAGATTTTACCTGTGTACTTTACTTATATGTGTCTACCTTTGCCTGAGTCAGAGCTGCTTTCTTCACTTTCAGCTGGGACTGCAGCAGCTTGAAGTTTTTAGACCATCCTTCAGTCTTGGTGTCACTGGCACCCACACCGAGGTCATCATACAGCGACATTGCTGCTCATCAATGCTTGTTTCCTGCTGACAAACAGACGACAGTGCAGATGTAAGTTTTTAACTGAAAATATTTACTTTAATTTATATTAAGGAAAACACACATTCAATACTATTTCTGTAATTGTGGCATTGCTAGTCATCAGGCTAATTTTCAACTGTCGTCTTTTGGCAAGATGTTTTAAAACCTGTAAAATGACAAAACTCAAACAACATCAGCAGCAGGACATCATATAAAAGCACCCAAAAGTAGTAGGACCCATGTACGCCCTGGAGATTTTAACGCTAACTTTGCAGTTACCCAATAAAAAAAGCGGGTGCACTTTCATTGCAACTAAATGGCTTGTTTATTAAATGAAACGACGTGTCGAAATGTTTGTCACTTAGCTGTGTTTTGGATAACACGCTATGTTAACTGCTTGCTAGGAGAAACTAGCTAAACATCACCGTAGCTAACGTTAGCTAGTGCTAGCATAGCATAGCTGTCTGCTCCTGATTGAATACTGTTTAAAAAACAGCCTGTTTTCAGCTTACCGGCTTTAGGAAAACCTGGGAAAACTGAATATAAGTGATAACATTAATAACATTAAAAAATAAACATTTAGCGGCACGTTCAGTGCAGCTCTGGAGAGCCCTCCTCGCTGGATGTAGAAACCGGAAGCTGGCAGCACAACAACAAAAATAAGAGCGACAGTTAACGACCTTTGGCGCCATTTCCAGCTCATGCGCCACCTAGCGGCTGGAGGACTTTACTGTCGCCACACTATATTGTTGTTTTTTGGGTTTTTTTGTACACCATAAAAAACACACGAGAGCATTGCTTTTTAACGGCAGCTCTCTCCCACCATATAACATAACATATGCGAAGAGTAACTTTGTTCAAAATAAAGAAGAAATTGTTTGACTGCAGCCATGTTGGCGGAGTTTTTTGACGTGGTCACCACTTGATGTGTACATCATAAAGAGGAGTGGCAATGAAAGTGAAAGTGAGTCTCCAGAGCAGCAAAAAGGCTCGCATTGAGGATGATCGTCTCTCTCCGCGGTGTAGCCTTCTCGGCGAACATGTTTTAAGTCTCCTCAGAGCTGTCAGATGGATCTGAGTCCTTTATTTTCTGTCTGCTTCATGATGATCTGTCTGCTCGGAGCTGCGATCTGCTCCAACGGCGGTAAGTGAAAAATATAGGCTGTACACATACGATTATTTTCAAAACTCCTCTTAGCAGGTGTATGCTGTGGAAATGTTGTCCAAACCAGGGAACTGCGATATAACAACTAATTAATGAAAAAAATATTGTTTGCTTTTTATTGCTATATTAATGGTTGAAACCTGGATTGACATGAGTTTTCTTATGATTGCGTTCAGACGCCCTTCACAAGCTACTAGTCCATTTTAAACATGAGTAAATGAGTTTGATTTCTGACCTTGTATTTGTTTTTTTAAGTGGTGTAATATTAGAAATGTAAAATTTAAAATTACGTGACATAAAAAAGTAATAATAATATTTTTGCATTTTTTGCATTTTTTTCAACGTTATTTACTTGTCACTCGTTTTACTATTTTTTTTTTTTTTTTTGCAAATTTTTAGGCTGTGTTTTGGTAATTTGCTGGTTGCCCTCTTCCCATGTTTTTGAAAGAAATCAAACCAATTTGCTCAGGTTTCAAAGGGTTAGGTTTCTCTTTCACTACAGTCTGATAATATTTGCACAGTCAGCAGATTAGGCAAAACAAACACCTCACAAATACAATGCCAGTACTATCTCTTAACAAAAAAATATAATAATAATAATAATAATAATAATAATAATAATAACAATAAAAAAGTGCTAATATAAAAATTCATCATTATTCATTATTTACAAATGGAGAGATGGGTGGTGCGAAATGGAGGGAGTTTAGTTAATTGATTTCAGGGAGAGACATTCATTTTTTGATTCTTCTATTATATTATTTTGAATACCCTCAGAACCCTAAAACACACACGTGGATTTTAAAGGCATGTTTCTTTAAAAATATCCAAATCACAGCCAGAAATTGTTTTCTATAAGTGTACCCTCCCCGAAGCTATAAATATTTTTCCTTGAGCCAAAAAACAGGAGAGCCTCTTGAAACTAGTAATAGTACAACAAATGACAAAAAAGATGGTGCTCTTTGGTGAAGGGCATGAACAAAAAAAACAGAAAAAAAGGAGATCAAAGGATGTAGAGCTAAATTAGAACATTTCCAATAGTCCAGGATGTGGGGTTCAGAGGGCTTTTAAAATAAATCTAAAATACAATCATTACAAGTTGTATGTCCCTCACCTTAGCCAAAATAAAAATCCCCTGTTTTGCACCACCTGTTACCCCTTCATAAATAACAAATTGTCCCTAATGAAAAAAATCTAAGGAGAACTTTTTTTTTCAAATTTATTTTTATGTATTTTTTACTTGTGGGGATCTCTGAATCCATATAATATTTTTACCACATGATGTTTTTTTTGTTCTTTGTTTGCAGACAAAAACAGTTGTGAATGTCCAGAACCTCCTAGATTGAATTTAACTGTACCAGCAGGGACCTGCTTCAAGAGTGGCAGCTCATTTCGCTACCAGTGTATTGAAGGATACGTGAGGGAGGCAGGAACTTCAAATTTAATCAGATGCAAGAAGGATGATGACGGTTCTGCATACTGGGCCCCGTCACGCCCAACCCTCAATTGTAAACGTAAGAGTTATTTGTTGTTTGTCTTTACACTTATAGACTAGGCAGCAATTCTAATGTATAATGTGAGATATTTCTCAGAGTAAAGCACCACATGCTTCCACAGGGCTCAGGTAATACGACCAAAGTGCTGAATACTGTCTTATCCAGTAACATGCTGTATAGGTACAGGGACCCTGTAAGACACACGGCAAAGAGACAGAGTCATGCTGTAAACCAAGAACACAAGTAACCGGTGTGTACGCCAAGGTAAACACAAGTATACATACATGCCTCTGTGACAGCGATACTGTTTGGCGCCTGGCGACTCAGTGGATATAGTGGCGCCACATGTACAGAGGCTGTGTCCTCGCCGCAGCAGCCGCAGCTTCCAATCCAGCCTTGGCCCTTTGCTGCGTGTCTCCCCCTTTCACACTTACACCGTCCTGTCAAATAAAGGCAATAAAAGCCCATAAAATAATCTCTAAAAAAAAAAAGATAGTGATACTGTGCATCCAGGAGATCAGATTTCAACATGTGTTCGGGGTTATATATATATTTAATCAGAATTCCCGATCACATCTAAAATGTCAGCAGCTTGTATAATCAAACCTTCAAGATCAATAACGTCAACCAAATTATAGTGAGAAAGGTGTGGTGGGAGAAATGCTGGATCAGCCAAACTGCTGCCAGCACTATGTAGCACCACTGCCTTGCTGTTTTGGCAAAGGTTGTCATTTCACGTTCATCCGCGTGTCTGTCTGCTCCCGAGGAATTACAGTACAATAATTAATGTGGGAAAACACACTGGTGTCCACATATGAGGTTCACAGCCACCTACATGAGGTTTGTTGATGTATTTGAAATGATACAAATCACCTGACTCTAGTGGAAATGCTCCCATTCATCCATACAATAAACTTGATGATTACTCTATTGCAGTATTTTCAAAATTGCACTGATTTGATAATAAGGCGATTCACCATTATATTTACTGAGATGTCTGTACATCTCAGTTTCTTGTGTGGAACTCAGCTGATTTTTATTTACCGTAAGAAGCAATTTTTCATTGTTCAAGAGTATTGTCTTCAACATTAAAGAGGAACTACACAATTTTTGTTCAAAATGTATACATTATTCCTCTTGTCTAAGACAGTCTAAATTATCAGTGAAATGAATAACTCTCTCCCAAGTATAAAAACTAGAGTGCTGAAATTTAAATGTGTGATGTCATTTAAGATGAGCAGCCTGAGGGCCGAAATATGAAATGTTTATTTATGTATACTGTAAAAAGTTAGGGGAATGTGCTTTTACACAACCGTATTTCAGTATTTTTTGCCTATTGAACTGATTTTGTAAGAGCCGTTCAGCAGTGCCGTTCCACTTCAGTTTACATTTAAGTAAGCAATGCATCCAGCATGCCTCAAAATGAAACGGATGAACACGCACAAGAAATGCAATGTAATGCAATGCAAATGACTAAAAGGGAAAGGTTATTCATTTGTGTGCTGAGGTCTAGTTTCCTGTGAAGTCTGTTTTCATAGCAGATCAGACTGCTTTAACTAACCAAAATAAAATCATAAAGTGGATAGAGAACCAGAAATGAGAGCATCTATTTTGCAGCCGATACCCTCTCCAGTAGTCTGTCCTTAATTTTTTTCCATAGAATTCAAAATTCTAATGTGACAACTCCTCAGCAACCCCAGGCCATATGAAAAATGTGCCCAAAGCATTCTTTTTTTATGGCTTTAATTGGCAGAATATAACATTAAGAAGTATGTTTTCTTTAGGGTATAATCACCAAAAACACCAAAAATTGTTGTGTTTATGTGAAATAACAATGAGTCGTTTATATCTAAATAGGTAGCGGGTCCTCCTCTACAAAGTCTGTCATGTTTCTGCAGTAGTTGGAACATACAAAGCAAACACTGGCTCCGGAGAGGGCTTTTCAGTTTTTCATGTTACTGAAGGCCACATTAGGTCTTCCGACACACTTGGAAAGAGAGTCAGCCTCAAGATGCCACTAAACCTTACACTATGCTATTTTAAGTAAATAACTTCATGGTTGGGGAGAGTAGGCTTTGTAGTTATGGTTGTTGCCCTATACTAGTCAAGTCACTTAACTAAATTAATTTTTTAAAAATTCACAAGTTTTTTTTGTAACTTATTCATACTTTCAAGTTTCGGATGATGCTCAAATTTCTTCACATCTTATTTGTTTTTTCAGCTGACCCAAAGAAAACCACAACAAAACCACCACCGAGCCAAGTAACACGTAAGTGTAAGCTTAAATAAAAAACTCTATAATATTTGTACGCAGTGAAGTTACAATATAGGTTGTAGCAAAGTATTTGTTTCACTATTTGTTTCACAGATATGATTAATGATGTTTGATCTTGCAGAGGGTTACACTGATATTCTCCGTGACTCCACTGTTACCACCACAGTCAGTGAGTTCTGTATTTGCATGTTTTGACAACAAAAATAAAACAATTATACCAATAAACTCACAATAAAAATATTCTAATTGTGAAACTAAAACACAGCATCAGCCTAGATATTTCTTGTTAGCAGTGGTCGCAGTAAAGGCAGCAGTAGTCGTGTCACTAGCAATGATTAGAAGCAACAGTAGTAGTGTTAGTAGTAAAGGTAGTGGCACTAATATCAATAGCAACAGTAGTTGTACCAGTAGTTTTTAAAGCTTGGGTAGGCAGAAATCTGGAAAAGGCCCCAAAAAAACCCCACAAAAAAACACAGATTGTAAAAAACACCCTCTACCTAACCCACTGAAGTGCGCAGTGAGTAAAAATTACTTTATCACTTTCAAAGTCTAATATATCAGCACTTTCTGACATTTATGACATGTGAATGGATTGCCTCCCCTGACATTCCAGAGCAGGATGTGTGCTTTCGATGAGTGGTCTGATTTTTGAGCTCTGACTGACTGTTTTTATGGCATCAAAACAATTACTATGAACCTGGGCATGTAAATACCTGTTATAATTTTACTGTGCATCCTATTGGTGTGTGTGCTGTCATGCCAACATCTCTGACTTGTCCAAACAGGAGAAGCATAATAATGCAAGTATTCTATTCACCACACTAACGGAATTCAGCTGTTATCAATTTCATAAACAAAGCCCATGTTTTACAAGTCGAAATGTCCACTTGGAAAATGTTCATTGTAATGTACAGTCACTGATTAAACTAATTAAACCAATTGGAAATGAGCTGTATTCCCTAACCTTTTCACTGGAGCTCTGCAATGATTTTATTGAACTCACAGCATCTTACTCATGTTATGGTAGTGGTTAAAAAATACTTCAAAGCAGCTCTAATCAGTATTTTTATTTAGTGGAGCAATTAGCTCCTAAAGATTAAGATATTTCCCGTCAACAATTAGTGGAGACCAAACCTGAGCCAATAGGGAAGTTTATAATAAAATTATGGGTTAGAAACCAGGTCCAGCCCTCAGGATGTTTTCTGCTTCCCTTTTTTCACCATTTCTTCCTATTAGCCCAACATTTAAACCAGAAGTGACAATATTTCAGCCCAAAGTGGGTGGATATTGATGAATGTTGTGTCAATTCAGAAGTGTAAGAGGATCAGTTTTTAGAATCAGGGCGGCCCTGATTCACCAGCTGTGTCACCATGCCCATCCTGGATACAACACCCGTTGCTCCTTCTTCCCTGTTGGGTATTATCAGCTATATCTGCAAAACTATGTTTAAGTCATATACAAAAGCAAAGTGCAGTAACTGCTTCTGCAAAGGCTATGAAAGTACATGTTGCAACCCGCTCAAACATTCACAACCAGAAGAGCAGCTGATCATGCAACGAGTGCACATGTAATTCTCTGCCCTAATCATTTTGGGTGTTCTTGAGTTTTAAACCAGTTCATGGACTTGTATGTTCTCCCTTTTTTTTAAACTACTCTTAAACCCCCTTCTCTCTCTTTTGAGGATATTGTTTAGCTACAGTTATGTAATTCTTCTTTGTACCCAATTATGAGTTACCTTGGAATGTAATGGTCCATGAATTAAAATCTACATGTCTTGCATGGTTTAAGTAATTGAGTTCATTAGTAATATCCTAGAATTTACATCCAAGTTAAAGTTATTTTAATTACTTTAAATACATTAGTTTTCTGTCCAATCAGATCAATTCAGTGTCCTCTTAAACTTCTTGATTGATTCAAAGTCCATTAAAACTGGCCCACCAGTAGTTGGTCACCTCTGGTTTTAACTGTCATTTTGACATTGAATCATCAGAAACAACAGAAACATCAGAAATTGATTTAGCAACCTTAGCAATGACCGAAACCATCCAATATTTTCCAAATTGGTCAAGCCATTACTGAAATAATGTTCATATTATCTGGAAGCTTTTAAACACTGGGGATCCATACTGTACATTTCTAACATAAAAGTTTGGGGTACTCAACATTTTCTTTCTCACATTGCTGGCAAGCAGACTATCTGGAAGGCTAAAGTTCTGTTTTCTTTTATTTGATTGATATAGTGAAAAATTACACCCATTCGGAATAAAACCTTGTGCTGAAATTTAGGCTTATGAAAATGGAAAGTTTTTTCATTACAAGTGAAACACTGATATCACCATAAAGTTGAAAGCTGGAAAAGATTTTGGAATATTGTCGGTGATAGTATAGGAATAGAAATGCAGCAAGCCCCAGCATCTTATTTTGCTGCTTCCCCTTTTTTTCAGCATACTCTCTGCCAGATTTAATCTTGCTAGAAACATGTCCAAAAAAGAATTTTTTGGGCCCCCTGAGACCAAACGGCTCTGACTTGTGGGTTCTAGTTATCAAGGTATAGGCCAACAGCAAATAATAATGAAAAAACACACGACATGAACATGACTTCAAATAAATGCTAATGATGCCTCGTATCTGCTGTTAAAGTGATAATATGATATTTAGCTAGCTTATTCCTTTGGCAAAAATCTGTTACTACTGCTTTAAAAAGTCAAAACATACAAAACCTGGGTTCGTAGTAGTAGTATTAACATTGTAGTTGTAAAGGTTGTAGTGATTCTCATATCAATAGTAGCAGTAAAGAAGACTCGTACTGGTAGCTTTAATGACTGTGGATAAATAGTAGCGTCAACATTTTTAGCACTAGCACTATTAGAAGTAGGGCCAGCAGTTACAACAGTAGTAGTAATATCAAACTTTAAAAAAACTAACACATAACCTTGCATGTTTTTGAAACGTATGTTATTTTTTGGCATTTCATCTCAAAGCAAAAAGCATGGGCAATGTGTGTAGCACATTTGTGAAAAATGGCTTACTTACAGTACTTACAGTACTTCTGTACCACACTATCACTTGTGCATGATTAAAGACAAACCATAGACATAGGGACTCTCCAAATCACAGTATGGGTTTATTTTTATCAACAGTATTTTTTCAAATAGTAGTGAAGATAGAACAAGCAGTGGTGTAGAAAATGCAGCTGTAGAAGTAGTATTAGCAGGATTAAGTAAATGCCTTTTCTTATCAGCAGCACCTTCCACCAGCCCACAGATGACCCAGAGTGAAAGCCCCTCGTCTTCAGAAACGGCAGAACCCCCCAGCGCAGAGCCAACCACACCTGGTCTGTGGACCGTGTCAGATCACTCACCAGGTAAATACCTTATAGTCACGCATGTTACACTGATAGCAGCTACCTCCATTGACCAAAACAGTAATTTTACTTTGCAGAACACTGGAGTTGCTGGTTTAGCCCTGCCATTATCAGTTAGTTTATAAGGTAAAGCAGTGAAAATATGGTTTATCAAAAACACTAAGAAACACAGCACATAAGATACGCTCACCAGAAATGCTATATAGGTCAGACAGTCATCTTTAAATATGAAAATGATAACAGATATAAACAAGTCTGGCGATTTGACATGTCTCTGCAATTCAAATTAATTGCCTGTTGTCCTACCTGGAGGTGATTGTTGTTGCTGCTACGTCACAGTGACTGGGTCTAAAATTGTGGTTGTATTTCAATTATTAAAATACATGGTGACATATGTTGTTTCATTTTATAAAAACTTCACAGGCAAGTTTAGAAATATAGAAATAGTTCACTTTATTAATTCTGTCTTCTGTTATATTTTTTCTGTAAAACTGACCAGACCTCTTGAATTTCACTGTGTCCATCAGGGAGAATCTCGCTTTTAAGTGAACACTTATTCAGTATGGGAAAGCTATCATGTTTTGGACTTTCTCACGCACAGGAGAGAATAATTCCATAGTTAAACCAACATTTTACTTGACTTCACAAATGATTAAATCTCAATGTTATCCTGCTGGTTCCCCTAACGCTCAGCCCCTGAGTATTTAGCTCTGTGTGTGGTGCTTTCAGCCTACTCCATCTTTTTTGTCTTCTCCCACACAAATATGTCAAATGATCAAATAGCACATAGTCTAAACCAGCTGCTATAAAACATGAGTTCAAACACAACATCAAACAGCACAGGAAACCTGGGAATATCATAAGATCAATCATTCTTTATTTGCAACTCACACTACCTTTATCTGCCAATGCAAAACCGACCACGAATCCCCTGGTCTTGTGTTTCTTTCACAGCAGTAACAGTAGATGTTAGGACAGGGACCAAAACGACACATAGGACAACATCAACCTCAACCACCACTGGGACAGATATTTCTCCGGAATACAACCACGCCGGCTTGCGTAAGCTTTCACACTCATATTGCACACATATGTGCCAAATTAAAGCCATACTGGGGATGTAGCATTTGTAGCTCTGCACTGTTTGTACAAACAATATAAAGGCAGACAAAAAGAGAATCAGGGGCTTGAGTATGTCTCTCTTATTGGCAGAACTTGGCAGCACAACAACTGCATTGATTGGCTGTGCTTCGTTGGCGATCGTCTGTGCTTTGATTGGAATCAGCATCTTTTGCTATAGAGGGTAAGCTATGAGAACAGCACACTGAAAAATGATGTGTAGAATAATGTCACACCACACATTCTTTCACTTGATGAAATCACTCAAATCGCAGTAAAACCGATGGTTGTGATAAACTTTTTTTCCAATGAACAAGCATTTAGCATGTTAGTACCTCAGTGAAATTCCCATTATTGATCCCATATAATCTCATTATTGATTCCTGTATATTGTAGGAGATCAAAAAGCAACATCCCACCAGAGAAAGCAGAAGAACGGATACCCATGAATTATGCTCCAACTGAACAGGCGTAGAGTTTGTCGACCCGCCGCTTTCACAGAGAGCAGCATGAGATTGTCCCCATGCAGAGAAGGATGGGTCAATAAGATGCAGCGATCGCTTCCATCTGACTTATTCTGTTTGCATTATCAGAGAGCACAGTTGCTGGCTGATATCTGTTGTTTGCACATGCCCAAGAAGTTGGACTCGCAACCTGTCTCTGAGCTCATCTCAACCAAATATGCGAACTGCATTCAAGGAACTTTAATTTTGAAGACCCTGTGGTGCTACAGCAGGAGGAGCTTTTTTCTTTCCTCGTAGGGTAAGCTTAAATGTTTCTTACTGTCATCAAATCCCATGAAAGTACAAAAACTTCCAATGAATGAATCCTTTCAACAAGTTTGGTCTGTTAAGCCAAAGCCTCTTATAGTCTCATATATCCTTAGTGCAATATTAAGACCACATCAGTGCGCTGCACCTTTGCCCTAGGTGACATGTTCCTACATCACAATGAACAGTCCTGTCGCTGTAAACAGTCACCAGATGACCAAATCGGCATCTCATAATACAGTTTACCAAGGAATAATGTTCTCTTAAAACAGCAGTGCCCCATTAGAAAATACTTGCTCCAGAAAAAACTGTCCCACTGCTGGCCTCTTTTTCAGTATTGTTAAACAGTGGCACTTTCCGGAACAAATGACCTATTTTACACTACCCAGAAAACAATTGGGAGGAAAACTGTGAAAAATATGTGTATTTATTTAGCTAATGAGACATTTTTTTCCAAAATGATTACAAAAGCTTCCGTTTACTTTCAGAATTGGGAAACACCATAAATCGGTGTCCTTTCTGCCCCAGTTAATGCACGGGTTCAGATGCACAAGTTCCAATTGACAGGGAAGTGTCCCCTGAGCCCCCCCGATCCAACTCTAATGAGTTTGGTGCTGAGAGCCACAGAAAGGCAGGGGAATTTGGGAAGTATTGTGAGACACACTAATTGTTGGTTTTGCTCCTTTCATGGGAATGGTTGTCAATAAGGAAAATATAGTGTAGCTGTGAATTTATCCTAACAGTGTTGATTGCTCAGTAAATGTGAGGTTATCAGGTCTTTGTGATAGTCTGCACTCTGGTTGTAACACTGTCAGTGAATAAACTGGAGTCTTAGAGAGTTAAAGGTCTAGTGTGTAGGATTTAGTGACATCTAGCTGTTAAGTTGTAGAACAGAAATTTCTCTATGTGCCAATAGAGTGCCCCAAAGGTGATGTTTTTCTGTAGGCTGACCAGAAAGTTAGATTCATCCTCCTCCTAAGCCTAATGGATTTTTTCCAATGAATTTTGGATCATTGCCAAAAACAAGCTCTGTAGCAAATCAATGTTTATAATATTTGCGCGATAATCTTTCCAAACAAACACCACTTTCAGGATTTTAGAATCTTAAATGCAATCGCGCCAAATAAAAATCTACTGGCTAGGCTATAGCAAACTATGGTCACGTTGCCACCGCTACGAGGCTGTAAACCTGTGTTTAGCACGGCTTGATGTGATGATGCTTTGTAGCCTTATGTAGTCCCTTGTTAAAAATCTTCAGAATTTGCAAGTGGGGTATCACTTACATATTTATGTTGCAGAACAAAACATGAAGGTCTGTTAAGCTTGTGGTAACCAGACATCTAACCAAAAGTCCATTCAAAAAGCTGATTGACTTTGAGACAAGCAAGCTGGAAAAGGGTGTTTCTCTATTGTAGAAGAAGTACAGCAGTCAACAGGAAAATCTGAATTGCCCTATCTGGAGCCAGTGTTGGATTTGTCAGCCCTGGGCTACTGTAGAACAACATGGTCAACTACGTGGAAGAGGACCATGGCTGTATAAAGAGAGGGAGTGAGTCAAAAAAGGTCAACTGCTGTGTAAAAAAGTTATATATGATCTGCACTTCTTTCACTTTGTGGCCCACAGTTTATTGCTCAGCTAACTTGAATGGCGATAAAACAGTTCAAGCTTGTGTCTTTTAGACTTGCAGAAAGTTATCAGACGTTTTAGGCCACATAGCATAGCGTTACAGATGTTTGGCCATTACAAAAGCTAGAGGCAGAGTGCTTGGCCTCACTATACCATTTTTTTTCTTCTTTAGATTAACTTGTTTGACATTGCTGAACCAGATGTAATTATTTGTCTAGCTGTTGTTTGTTTAGCTGCTGGACCTGTAAACTATTGGTACAGAGCCAGGGTCATGGACCAGTGTTTATGTGTGTCCAACCTTGTCTCCGAGAAGGGTCAGTTCACCCACATCACAAAGGACATATTTTGTCACTTTAATGAGGGCTAGTCATGCATATATTTTATCACCTGAGATATTTAGCTGTGACACTTTGTCTGCCACCTCAGTAAAAAAAGGGTAATAAAAGCATTTTGTTTGTGCTGCTAAGAGAACAAAACCAATGAAATTAGAAAAACTATGCAGCAAGATGTCTTTTTGATAACCAGTCCACAGACAGACCTGATTTTAACCACCCTTTAATTTTAGATATTAAACTGCCCCTTAGTTTAAAAAAAACCCCCATCAAATTCTTAGGAAACTTGTCAAGGAAATAACTTCAACTGTGGCTGTCTGGCCCTGCAGAGTGCAAGCAAAAAGAGGAAACACACCCAGTCACCACGACTGACCACGTCAGTTGAGGTATGGAAACTGTCTCCAAACCAAATTGGTTTGTTCCAACACAGTTTAGATCATGGTCATTTATTGCATAATAGATGATAATAAAGGAGGAAGTTAACACCCAAACCTCATCTGATCCTTCACCAGATTGTTTGTTTTAGATATTATCTCTCACTGAAAGCTTCCTCTTAATGACCTCATAGTGTAAAATTTGTATTCTAGTTACAACTGGCTGAGTGCAGTATAAATGCCCAGTATGATGAAAGTAAATCTTTAATATGGGGTGTTAAAATATGAATCAATGTATGACTGTATCATTATGTATGTACCATTTCCATTTAGGCCTGATATTTATGTACAACTGGATGTTTTATGGTATAAATAATAAATAAAAATCAGTTCATCAGTGTTAATCTGCTTGCCTACTTTTGAACTGTGCATTCCACTTCCATGCAAATAAAAATGTTTTATAATGATCAGTGTGCAAAGATCATCTAAACGTAATCTACTGACACCTTAATCGCCAAGTATGTGTATGTCAGCAGTTTCTTAAGGCAGCGATAACTCTTCTGGATTATAGTCAAGTTTCTCATCACTTTTGTCCTTTTCCTGTATTTCTCTATGCTCTCCACTATCAGTGTGTATAATAAATAAATCTTTGAGGGGAGATACCCCAGGTGAATAGAGTTAAACTTTTAATAGATATCACCATGAAATTTAACCAGTTGACTACAAGTTTTCTAAAATTTATATTCAACTGAGCAAATGAGGCATTATCTCAGTCAAGAGAATTCTGGATATCTCTTTTTTTCTCCATATATCAGAAAATACTATGATAAGCCAGCTAAAAAAAAAATCAAATATAAATGGTAAATTAACTACTTAAATAAGTTGTGGACATTTCCATAGCAGAAATATGAACATTGAATAAAGCCAAGTTAAAAATTCTTCTTTACTTTGAAATAATGGAGTCAAAGGGACTCAATAAGGGATTTTTGGATTACTCCATAAATCAGAAAATACTGTAAACGTTGAAAAAACTATTTTTGCTGTTGTTTTAGGGAATAAAATGTTAATCAGGCTATGAAATACATGAACAAACCTTTTTTTAAAAAACCTTCAGACTTTAGATATGAATAAAATTGGAGAGTTTTTGTATGTAAGTGCGAGTGAGGTGGAGATTTTTGGCTCAGACTACGAGCGAAAAAACTCATTTTGAGAAAACGGCCTTTAAAGATATGTATTGTAAAATAAAAAAAAGACACTAAATAATTAATTAATTAATAATAAATTAATAATTAATTAATTAGTTAATATTTTACCTAGTAGACATCACCATAAAATGTCCCCAGTTAACTGCAAGTTTTCTTAAATTTTGTTTAAATATGCAAATAATGCATTATCTAATTAAATCTGAACTAATTTGCAATTCCAGATATTTCCAAAACAAAAATTTAGAAGACTGGTTCAAACCAGTTCATAATACATTTTCTTTCATTTTGTGGACATATTAGCGTCAAGTGAATTTTGGATGTCTTGTTTTATCACTTCATAAATCAATAAATACTGTCAAAAGCCATTTAAAAAAACATGCTTTTAGGAATAAAATGTTACATAAATCAGACTACAAATCATTTATGAACAAAATAAACCTTCAGAATATAAATAGGAATAAAAGTGGAATGTTTGGTATGTGTTACTGGCCTCTAAAGTGAACTTTCGAGAAAATGGCGTTTAAAGATATGAAGGGCTATTCTAAAATTCTATACATATTTAGACCAAAAATGAGACCTTGCAGGGGATAGGGTTAAAAGTTTTTAACTATTAGATAAACATGAAATTTCCCCAGTTGATATAAAGACAATTATTTTTTTGTGTTACAAGTTTTCTGGATGTTATGTTCACCTATGCAAATAATGCCTTACCTAATTAAATATGCACCCTTTGTATTGATTTACAGAAAAGAATTGTGAACTAAAATAAACATTTGCATGTGTATTTTGGAAATTTTCTTTCCAGTCCTCTGGATCTAAAAACTGACAACTGAATGAAAAAACATGCTTCCACCTGATGTCTCCCATTAAAAAAATCATAAGTCCTATGTTGCCAATAAAAGACTTAACACAGTGTGTTCTTCCTTTTAAAAGAGACAAATATTTTTTTTCCCTCTCCAGTGCTCTGATATTACTTTACTGTCTTCTCCAGTTGTGAGGCGACACTTCCTGTTATATTCTTCTGTCATTTTTCTGCAGAGGAAAACTCTCAGCTCGTCACTTACACTGGTTGATTGTCTCACAGTCATAATAATAATCAAATTAATGTTACAAGAGAATTTCATTTTAAGAGGTGTTGGTTGTCAGCGTCAAACACTTTGCTCAGCATAAACAAACCTTCCTATCAGATTTGGGTCGTCTCTCGTACATGACGTAGTATTTTAATACTCAAAGCATTATTATTATTCATTCTATTTTCAGTCTCATGTGCTGGAGAGTTTTTGTGCTGTTGTTCCAATTGCTGAAATGCAGCTTGTTCCCAAGAAACAGGAATGATTGGTAGCAGCTGTTTGGCAGGCAGAACTGAAAAGGAATTCAGTAAAGTCCCACTGCAGCCATTAGTGCGTTTGTCTGCCTTCCACACATGGTCGAGTACCGTTGTCACAGCTACAATTAAGACTTCCATAGACTTGTGCTGTTCTTCCAATACCACATTATTTACTCTTGTAAATACAATAGAATTAAAATGTTTTATATTGTTAGCTACTTTTTATACACGCCTTATAACCCATAAACTGCCAAAAAAAAGTCACAAAAAACTTGTAGATCTGATTTAAGGGAAAAAAAGTTTCACAAAAGTCTGTCAGCAGCTTTCTTTTTTTTAAATATACATATATATCAAAAGTTATTACAGAATTAAACTGTGCTCTCCAGTTTAACGTCAGTTCTTCAGAGTGTACACTTCTTGCAGCAGATGCTCATTTTGTGTGCGGGGGTGGTGGTGGTGGGGTGGGGGGGTGTTTTTTGTTTGTTGTTTTTTGTGGGCATATCACATTCAACATCACAAACAGGCAAGAGGACCGTATAAAGCAGCATGGATGGAGGCTTGTCAAAACTTCACAGTGATAGCTTATTCAGGCTCTCTTTAAAACTTGGTGCAGACTAATTTGGATCGATGTTGGAGCGCTGCTTAGGCGGAGATGGACGGTATTGTATGGTGGCGTGTCATTGCATCTCTCCGCTTAAGAGGCTAAAATTAATGTGTTCACATGGTTGTTGCGTTTCCATCAATGCCAATTAGAGCTGGAGACGATAAATACCCCTGACTATATTGCAAAATGATTTGACGCTGCAAAACAGATTTTATATTTTTGGAGCTGGATCGTTCATTAGCAGCACTATTGAAATATATATGCTGCTCATACCACTTAGATACTTAGGGCAGACATACTCATCTGCAGAACTTCAGGTGCATTCAAAGTGAAACCAAAATGTTTATCCTGCTGGGTCTGAAAGCATTTACTCAAAAACAGCTGCTCCTCTCATCCATTGATCTGAGTGGATTAGTTGTGAACAGATTATCAAACAGCCCCCCAGCGAGTGACAAACTGCTGCTGAGGAAAAAACAACTCACTGAGAGCTCAAAATTCCGTGCTGTGTGCACGGAATTTTGAGAGGGGACATAGAATGATACGAAGGGGCATTTAAAAAAAAAAAAAGAGAGTTTACTCCACCCCTTGTAAGCTACCACCATAAATACACACTCGTTCTGGTGGAAATACCGTGGGTGTGAATGCTGACTGTTTCTTTTCCAATTACATGAAAAAGCCAGATGTTAGCACGTTTTCCGTGCAGTGGAAAAGGGGCTATAGTACTGGCCACTGGGAGCTATCGGCTGTTCAAAAAGCCCTGAGAGTCCACTTTCTACATAACAATGCACTGTAACAAACAGCGTTGTTTTAGGTCCATGAAGCAGCGTTAAAAAAATGCAAACAGCATGATGTTGTTTATGGGCTGGGGTCGTCGAGGTATAGGTGCCATTGATAAGACATCCTCAGTCATTAAAAAGGCCATCGGTCCAATGCGTGTCCACACACATCTCTCACACAATGGGCCGCCAGCAGACACACCATCAGACTGGACAGAGACAAAAGACAGAGACTTAAGATCATATCAAGACATGTCTTGTTATGTTTCTGACTGGCAAAAACTAACAATAGTTTTATTTTCCTGACTTTTAAATTCAGCCAAATGCTAAATGGCTGATTAAAGCTCACAGTATATTCAGTGACCTTGAAGTACAGCATGCCCATGACAGACACCGTGCTGTACTTTATATAGTATTTGGAGGCATAAGAATATTACGTTGGCTTGTTAGATCTTAGTAGGAGTTAATATGTTCTTACACATTTCATCTGTTGTTTGCACATTATGAATGCTGAGCCGGGTGTGGTGCAGTTGGGACAGTCGGTGACACAGCACGGGAGCGGCTCACCCTCTTTCGTCAGGGTGCCAGGCATCTCGGACTTTAGGAAGTATTCCTAGAGATAACAGGAAGTTATTATATTTGAATGAGAGAGGGGGCCTTGGACCTCTTTACCTACTTCAACACCCTCCATACACTCTAGCTCTCTTCACACATTTAGCCTTTTAGCTTTTTAGTCCATAATGGAGTGTCCATTGATAGATGGATTACATTGAGTACATTTTCAAAGCCTGTGGTCCAGAAGGAAAAGGTCTTTCTGGTGGTCAAAGTTCTTTACAAAATGAGTTGCTCATTCATGTGGTCATAGTAAATTTTTAAAGAGTGGTAAAGCAACACTTACTGTCAAAATCCCATTAAACCGAGGTGGGTGTTCTTTCTATCTGCACTGTTCAGGCGCCAACAAGAGCAACTATACAGTTCATTCATAAAAGTTGTATGAAAGCAATGGGAACAAGAAAAAAGAAGTTCGAAGAATGAAGTGTACACAAATCAAGTTTCAGTTTAGTACTTGCTTCATTTGTTTTAAGTATGGCTTGATTCAACACATCTGCTCCCTGGATGTCTCAACTGAGATCCAATTGGCAGAAAATCCACGCTTTCTAAAAGCACTCAGTCTAATCCTGGCTCAATATAACATTTCAGTTGAGAAATAAATGAGACAGCAAGTTGTCTTTGACTTAGTACTTCTGCTGTGGTTGTGCTACAATTTGGATCACTGAGAATAAGCCCTTTTAAGCATATCCCTAAATAAGAGTACTCCTTTAAGCTCTTCTCTTCTGGTTTAAATCAGTTATATTTCAACGTTTTTTCTATGGGTGGTCATCTGATTAGGTCCTGGGGAAACTCAGGGGGTCCAAGGGTTGTACAATTATGGCCAAATTGATTATCAATTTTTTTTAATATATTACAACTGCAAAACTTTAATCACAATTAATTATTGTTCCCCTGGATAGTGAGTACACCGCGTACTTTAGACTTGAATGTGTCAAGGATGCAGGACAGGTACCTAGAAACATCACCACACATTTATTTTTGATGGACCATAATCCATCAAATGCAAAAAAATAAGAAAAACTGTTTATATTCCTGCAGAAATACCTAATGATACTTTACCAAAGAATTGGTTAAAAATGAACACAAAGAAACGAGCAGATCCTTTTTTGCAGTGGTGGAATGTAAGTACATTTGCTACAGTATTATACCTCAGTACAAATTTGAGGTACTTGTACTTTACTTGTGTATTTCACGCAACTCTATAATTTTACTCCACTATATCTCAGAGTAAATATAGTAATTCACTACAGTCTTTAGTTACTTTTCAGATTACAGTTTTTCTTGCTTCCTTCCTTGATGTGTTGAGAAAATTCTTCTACTTCTTAATACACACTTTCTGAAAGCTTTCTGACACCATAAAACCTTTTTTTGCATTGCTGTACATTTAACTACCAGACAATAAATAAAGAAGTTAAATTGAGCACAGCCTCTAACATCTACACGAGTATGATGCAACATACACATTAATGCTGCGTTAATATTATTATATTAAGCCAAAAACATCATATTTCCCTGCACAGTGAATACTTTTACTTTAAGTACATTTTGCTGATGATACTTAGTTTTACTTAAGTAACGTTTTGAATGCACTTGTAGTGAAGGTGTTCCATGCTGTGGTTTGATTCTTACTTGAACTGCAGTAAAGGACTTGAATATTTCTTCCACCTCTGCCTATTTGCCAAGTACCCGCAGTACCTGCTGCAGCACATTGTGCTGGCATTAGTCTCCTCAGCCTCTGATCTGTGAAGCCCCAATTCTCTGTAAATTTAATTTTAACTATATTTCTACGTAAGCGATGTGTGAAAACAAAAATCCCCTGCCACTGGTAACTGAGACTAATACAGAGCTAAGTAAAGCGTGTGCAACCGGACAAAGAGACAATCAAGTGTTGCGATACAATTATTTATGGTCATATGTTGCATGTCCGCACAGAGCATTTCAAAAACCTGTTTCAAAAACTCATTGGATTGATACGAATCAAACAAATGACCTTTTTAGCCTCCCAGTAAGTGTGAGATAAGCGGCTTTCAGAAGCACATCAACACCCCACTTCACTTAATTATAACCACAACATCCTGACAGCTACATGACAAAATGGCGAAAAAAAAGTTGTTTGTGGTGATGGGTCATCTTTGACGCAAACTCAAACTTGACGCACACGCTTAACTTCTCAAGAAGAAAAAATGGTAGGAAAAGAGGAAATGGAAAAAAAGACAAAAATAATATCATGTGATGCTAATATTTTGTCCTGGCTTCAAATATATGCAGATATTTGTGCATCTTCTAACAAAGAAAGAAAAATGAAGCTGCAGAAGCCTTTAAGACAAGTAGTGTTTGATTCTGTCTTACCCCAGCCACTGTGAGGATGCGGCGGACGGACTTAGTGATGATCAGTGAGGTTTTGGCACGAGTCACTGCCACATACAGCAGGTTCCACTCATCGTCAGGAATATCACCTGAGCAGGGAAGAGAAATATTTAAAGTATGCAATTACTAAACACTTTCAGTACTTTCAAATCTGCAATAACCTAAAGTGAGATGATATATTGGCCTGGCTGAATTATCAGTCTAGCTAAGCTCTCTAACAGAAAAATGAACGAAGAAACAGGAAAGCAAGCCCAAAACGCAAGACATTATGAGATGTTGGAAACAGATACAGGATATAGGATAGCTGAGAGGGTGTTTGACAAAATACATGTAAAAAAAAAAAAAAAAAACAACATACCAAACCTGAAGTCTGGATTAAAGTGCAGGTTGTGCTTCGAAGCAGGAACCTTGGCAAAGTCATCAGTAATCATCACAGTGTCGAACTCCAGACCTTTGGCCTTGTGGACCGTTCCAACGATGAAGTCTGGGACAAAACAGTGAACATCAGTAACAACCTATCATAAAGGGAAGTGCATTATGTAGTTTTTATTTTTCTTAAAAAATTAATTTCAATGCTGAGGATCACATTTAAATGCATTTTAAGACATAAATATGTAAGCTTAAAAAACCCACTTTCCTGTTCCTTAGGGACAATAAACAACTTAAACTTCTGTGTAAGACTAAAAACAGAAAACTGTCATTTAAATTGTGCCATATAGCTTAAAAAAAAAGAAAAGAAAACTCTACTAAATCTGCTACTGAAAACAGCCTCTGATAAAAAACACCATTCACTGCTACACAGAGCATTAAATTAACTTTTTTTTTATGTTTGTTACCTGCTGTGCTGTTTGTAGGTTAATGTTTTATGTTTCTCCTTTGGACAACCAATATTTTGGTAAGGCCTTTTATTTAAGTAATAAATTTAAGAAGTTTTTGCTTACCTGCTTTGTGGAAGTCCTCCTCAAAGGCACTCTCCAGGCGCTTCACCAGTTCCGGGATGCGCTTTCCGTATTTTTCAACGATGTTGACTTTGCCGTCCAGCTCTGCGTCCTCGGTCTGTGAAACATACTTCTTAAAGGCCCCGTAGGGATTTTGATTGTTTTTTCTGGCAAAGCAGCGAATCAATGGATCTTTGATGACTGGAGGCAGAGGAAATTCAACATTAATGTCAAAGGATTAGTTATTTTTTATTATTTTTTTAAGGAAAATCCCATTTTTCATTTCTACCCCTACCTGTCTTTCAGTGCTTCCCCCCCCCTCAGAAAAGAATGACAAGGGTAAGTAATTAAAATCTTCCCTTATGAAATAGGCCAACTCTTCAAGTCCTTGATAATTAATCGTTTAATCTTAATTTTTATAATGCTTGCATAAAGTAGATCGAAACAACATTAAACTAAGATAATGCAATGGCTCTATTGTTTCTCCCTCTATTTTTGCTTGTACAGCCATCTTGCAACTTTTTTTTCCTTTTTTTGATAGTCGAACCTTGTTCAGAGCCGTCAGGACACAAGACTCCAATGCAAACTAAAACAAAATGCACTGCAGGAATTGTATGATGCCATCAGCAGCAACACGCTCAAGCAACCTAACAGAATTTTCATAGTAGCTGGTGATTTTAATCAACTCATCCTTCAACTCCAAAGATGTAGCAGGCTCTCGGACAAATTTTAAATAAGTCTACCTTGTACCTTGTAGATTTCTCAAAACACTCAGCTTAAAGTTTGCCTCTGAAAAACCTTGGTTTGGAGGGCCATGTAGCCCTCAGACTTCACCCTACCCCTCAATGTGACCGCGCAAAACAGAGGTAATAGCTAAGTGGTTGGAGTAATGGGTGTATTGGGATTTAGCCAAAGGGTAAACATGTGCATGAATCTCACATCTTTGTTGTCCATCTCCTTCCATCAGGTGCCAGATGTCCAGGATCCTTGTCAGACCGTAACCGTCGACACCCTGAGGGGAAAGGTAGATCTGTCAATGATCGGTGTGGGTTTTTGAATACTAGTTAGACAGATATCACCTGTAATCTAATGTGACTTCATGATTTCAAACACGCTTGCTACTACTTCCCTGAGTATGTCTGTTTGCACATCTTTAAATTCTTACCCCTATAAAGTGGATCCGACAGTTCGGGTTGGAATCTGTGAGTTTGACTGTTTCACTGAAAACATTGAGATTGCATCTTGACAAGATGGCCGTCTTCCCTCGGCAAAGACTGACACCCGTCTTCATAGCTGCTCCAATCTCGTCCGCCGTCTCGTCACACACTCCGCCTATAAATGGACATGCAGCACACACAGAAATGCAAACAAAGCAGAGACAATGTAATGTTTTCATCTTACATTAACCTTCAGAGGATTAAACACATTTTTTTTTAAATAAAGTTGTATGTTTTATAAAGAGACAACATATTAAAAAGTTTGCAAAATTGACCTTCTTGTCTTCCTCCCACCAGAATCTTCTCCACTCCCTTGCACACTTCGAGGATGGTGGCACCCACGTAGGCGATCTCAGCACCGAACCGAAAGCTCTGAACAAACACATCAGAAGAATTGAGGTTCTCTGATTAACACTAAACAGCTGAGGGCTAAACACAAGACTCTCTTTATGTGACTTACAGTGTTTGATTAGTGTCAGCTCCTAATGAACAAAGCCAGAGCCTCAGGTGTTAAGGAATATATTAACACACGGTACATGTCTGACTGGATGGAGAAGTGTACTACACTTTATAAGCTTTAGTTTCATTAACATGCTGACACCTCTTGTTTTTCACTGCCTTTTTCAAATTTGTGCTGAATGTGTTTTCAGTTTTGGCGATACAGTTCCCACCATTTTTTTAGGTCATGTAAACAGGAAGTGATTTAACTGCGGGAAACACAAGAGAAGCTTAAGAGTACACCTGCACTACTTTGATGCCACATTACCCATCAGCAGTTCCTGTTTACACAGAAATGAATAACTGAAGGAAAAAGTCTCCGTCTTGGTGATGATGTGGCAAGAGTTTTCAGATTTACTTTTTGAATTAAGTTTTAAATTGACTTAAGGACTTTTGTACTCAATAGAGATTGTTGATACTAGGTATATGCATGTTCTGATTTTGAATATTTTGTGTGTTGTATAAAGACATTATTGTGGAGTTTTGTTTTGATAAGCCTAATTAAGGCGTAAAATCCAAATATCAATATTCTTAGACTATATTGCATTACACAATATTTATGTCAGTATTTGAAAATTTACTCTAAACCACTATAGACTACTAAAACACAAAACTGTTAAATGAACTACAATTACAATAAAAGTAAAGTACCTTTATTATAAAGTTAAGTAAAATAATTGTATTCAAAAAGATAAATAAAGTGCTGAAAAATAAAATTAAATACTTTTACAAAATAAAGTTGAATACTGTACTGTTATAATACAGCTAAAGACCATACTGTAACAATTAGGTCAAATAAAATACAGTTATAATAAAGGTAACTAAAATACAGTGATAATACAGTTAAATGTGATCATGTATACCTGTGTCAGGTAGTAGATGTGTGTGTGATCAACAATGTTCAGGGCATTGACGGCTCCTCTGAAGGTGTAGATCTGTTGATGAGGATCTCCCACCAGGATTTTCCCACAGCGCTGGGACAGAAGCACATCCATGATGGCTGAGAGAGGGAGGGAGGATGTCATCACTATTGCAAAATTAAGCAAAAATAATCACAGATATGCTTATGGACTGTGATAGTTATTGTATCATTACCTGGAGTGCAGTCCTGGGCCTCGTCGATGAAAAGGACATCATATTGGTCAGACAAGCAGGGCTTTGGGTGTTGGAGCTGCCATAATTTCAGGTAACCTGGGAATGAAAACTTACATTAACCACCTCCAATATGAGAACAGAATCACTTAAACTCATTTGCAGTTGGCGTACCGTCATGGACCATGTTGAAGCCTTCTACTTTTATCACATTCAGATCCTTCATTTTGTTCCAGATCATCTGTGCATCATGGGCAAACAACTAGGATTTCAAAATAAAAGATGTAAGTTGAAATGCGTCTTTGCAGAACTTGCTTAATATTTATTCATAGTAAAAGTTAAGTATGCAGTGTAACACTTTTATACATTAATACCTCTTTTTCACAGCCGTCTATAACCTCCCTGAGGCCGTTCTTGGCCTTGCGGGTCAGAGGGACGTGAGTAATGTTTATAGCCTTGTCCGTTGAGGCCATAAAGGTCTTGAGAGTTGTGGTCACTATTTTGGCCTTGGCAAAGCCGCCGCGGCCTTCCGGCAGCACGGAGCTGATGGAGAATGGCTTCAGGTTAAAGGTTAGCTTCTTACATTCACTGTATCTGCAGCAGAGAAGATCACATAAAGCAAGACAGGAAACGTGGTTTAAAAATGAGAAATAACTGATACACACTGCAGTGTAAAAGTTTGGACTCTCCTGCCGCAAAAGCTTGATTGGGCACAGGCGCATGTCTGAGAGGACGATTCTATATGTTTGAATGCTCTTTGATGCTTTTACGTTATAGAAAGTTCTCTTTTAAATAGATGAAATTTTGTATGAAGGGTTTGTTTTGTACATGGAGAACTAAATTCTTTACAAAGGTTCAACCACACTTTTTTATTCAGATTTATTTATTCATTTTTATATTTTGAACTTACAAACTAGTTTTAAACATTGTATAGCAGCAAAAGGCACAGCTTTATATTTTACACTTTACACACTAAGCCCAGTATCCATATTCTCATTTAAATGTTCACATACTAGTGATAATTGTCTATTACTGTATACTTGTGCTTTTACTTATTCCTACTTGCTATAATTTGCTATGCTGGCATCAGAGCGAGCATAATAACCACAGTTTTCCCCCAGGGATCAGTATTTCTGATTCGGACAACTGAAAGGGCAGAAAGAGACAAAAGATTAAGGATTCACAGATTTATCTGTCAAACATCAGCATCTGTCATTAGCCTGTTGGTAAATGACTGGCATTTGCTGATGGTAGGTGTTTTTTCGTAGTGTCTTATTTATTTTGTGCAGAATAAAGAGCAGGGTTCGAGAATAACAGCATCCAGTCCTCCCAGGGACAATTAAAAAATAGTCTGGGACCAACAGAGATCTTCCCCGGGACGCTGTCTGGATGAAAGGGCACAGTAAACTCATGAGAGACAAGTCAAATCTCTATTTTTTCTCTGATAATACTATTCTGTGAACAACAAAAAGCATGTTAAAAGTGGCAGGAGGAGAGCTGGTTAACAGTGTTAAAAACTAACAGCTAATGGAGGTGGCATCGAGTTGCATTATGATGTGTTCAAGCTTTGTTCTGTAAAAATGAGTATTGGGTTAAGATAATTTATATTGTTTTCATGATGTGTTCAGTGTAATCTTGTAAAATGTAGTTTATGGCTGGGATCTTTAATAATACAGCTGTTTGATGTTTTCCAAGCAATAAAAAATAGGTATAAGAGAGGGAATCATGGTGTAAAATATACTGTATATATATGTTTTTCTGTCACAGATGTTTTTCATGTGTTATATTAAAGTTTCATAAATTTGTACAATTAAATTTGTGCTCATTCAAACACCCTTTAATGAAGGCCTGAATTACTTTTAAATAGTTCTTTTTTATAATGAGATTTTTGCTTTCCTGGCATGCAAGAGGGGACAAAATAACAACAAAAATGAAACATTGGTATCAGCCAAATTGTTATTTTAAACACTGGAATAAGCCCAGAAATTCACAATTTGTGCATTCCTAACAAAAATACACGTCACTGGTAAAAGAAAGTGGAGGCTTAGCATCAAAATGCGTGCAGATTTAAATAGAATCAGGTTTCTGTATCAGTGTCAACATGTCAACATGTTTGTTTTGGCAAAGCTCTTCTTTAAAGCTCACAATAGATTCAGAAAGTTAGTTTAAGGATTAGCACTGGTAAAAGTTTAAACAGATTAAATCTAACCACTGAGCAGAGTGCAGAGGGCCCAAAGAAAACCTAAACATTTACAGCCCGACTGCACTACCGTGCTTCAATAATGATCGATAGATCACTTGTGCTCTTCTGGACTGGAAAACAAATTCAAAATCCAAGATCGAACACTATTCTCCACTGTTATGCAACACTGTGAGGACTAAATGGAAGTTCTCCTTTTAGGGCCCATACTATTTCAAAGGTAAATGACACACCTGGTGTCTGAATGATACTGTTTTTTAAATCTCTGTTACAAGAGCTGTTATTTAAGGAAAGGAGAAAGACACAAATATGACGTTTGATTCCAAACTTTTGAACAACGCTGTACCTGAAGAAAAAGAGAAGTTATGACAGAAAAAAAAGGCAAACAAGCTAAAGTCACGGTTATTTTATTGCTGCACTATTGAGTTACCATGGGTTTAATCAGAAATGCATCAGATAACAGTGAGGTTTTTTGGAAGTGCAGTTCAGTTTTTTTGGTGGTCATGAACTCATAATTGGAAAGTTTTGTGGGCTTCACAAACAGTTAAGCAGGAAGTGGGCATTCAGTCTAGATGCACAATCAGATTAAGTTGACATGAGCTGACGCTAACTTAATTTTTCAAATGATGCGAACAAAGTGGTTGTAAAGTCTTAAACTCTTCTCTCCTCGCCCTATGGGATGCATGAAGTTAAAAAAATGCAGGTGTGTCTGTTGGTACTCTCATGATTTCTCTCATACAACTGGCACCAAAGATTAAGTCAAATGTTTTGTGATATGTCTGACATGCCCCCCGGGGAATAAGTCAGCAATTAAGCTTGTGTGTACATGAACAAAAAACACTGAAGTAGGTTTACTGCAGCCAAGTGTCCAAATACAGTGAGTACGTGTCAGAGATCTGATTCTCTGCCTAAACCTGATTGGGCCCGATCCGGACCCACCGGGTTCAGGCTGAGCCGGGCTGTAATTCTTCACTATTCTCTTAGGCTAAAATCAGGTTACCAAATTAACATGTATTTCTGTAATTATTTTTGTCAAACTGATATGAACTGTCTCATGCTTAAATGGCACTTTGGCAGGAGTTTTCATGGACTGATTCAAAAGGGAATGCGGCAGAAATAGGATGGAGAAAGAAAGGGGAACTGTAAGGTGAATCGGTTGGCAGTTTCAGCTTTTTCTTTATCAGCAGTGGTAGAGATGTAAACATGCAGTTGAAAGTGGTGATTAATATCTATGCGCTGCACTGCCATTGCCATGCGTGCTAGACTTACAGAGGGATGCAGCCTTTTTGCTGAACCTTTCACGCACAAGATGACAGGCTTACAGAGGGAAGAGAGGAAAAAGTGGTGCGAAGAAACACTCCAGCCCTTAGCTCGTAATACATGTTTTATGATTTAAAAAATAAATAAATAAGTAATATACTGTAGGCCTATTTTTACAGTGCAAATTTGGGTTTCAGTTGGGCTTGGGCCCAAAACTGCTGCCTAAGCTCTAAGTCTGCATCACCCTCTGTTGCTGCACTTCTCCATAATTCTTTACAAAGATTCTTTCCCACGCATATTCAGTTAAACTGAATGAAAGGCGTAACTCCCTGTATGAATTTCACTCGCGCGGCATTTATTAGCAGCAGTGTTATCCTGATGCTCCACTTTCTAAAATGAATAGTGAACAGCCAGTGGGGAATATTTGTAATGTATGTTAAAGGTTTAACATCAAAATAGTGTTTTTGCCAACAGTCTGTATTTATGAACAAAAACTCAAAAGTTATGATTGCCACTGGGAGCATCTGAGGGGAAACTCACCTCCTCCCAACATCGTGGAAAGCCAATGAGTGGACAGTTTTGCAGTCCACGTTGCGGGGAAAGCGGCGCCGCGCCTCAAGGGCCACTGACTTGTTGAAGGCCACATACAGGAAACGTAAGTGTGGCCGCTGCTCAGCGTACTTCACCAATGTGGTCGTCTTCCCCGTACCTGTGGAAGACAGCACGGACTGTTAAGCTAGGACACTAAGGCTTCTGATCTGTTCACTTTACACAGCAACACTGATAAAACTGATTAGTGATCTCAAACTCTGAGATGTGAAATTGCATTTAAGGTGAGTTTAAAAGAAATACAAATTTAATCTGTGCAGAAATCAAATGTCACATTGTAACAAAACATATTAATATGAAACGTATTCTTGCATAACTTTAGAGCAGACATGCAACCCAAAGAAACCTCCGGTCATTACATGAGAATGTTTAAACCCTTTGGGTCCCTGAAAAAGTCTTGAACAGACCTATCTGGATCCTAGTGAAAGGGAACCCCCTGGTGATGTTTCTGACACTTTACATCTAATGTTGCGTTCCTACTACACACATACACTCACCGGCCACTTTATTAGGTACACCTGTCCAACTGCTCGTGAACGCAAATTTCTAATCAGCCAATCACATGGCAGCAACTCAATGCATTTAGGCACGTAGACATGGTCAGGATGATCTGCTGCAGTTCAAACCGAGCATCAGAATGGGGAAGAAAGGTGATTTAAGTGACTTTGAATGTGGCATGGTTGTTGGTGCCAGACGAGCTGGTCTGAGTATTTCAGAAACTGCGGATCTACTGGGATTTTCACACACAACCATCTCTAGGGTTGACAGAGAATGGTCTGAAAAAGAGAAAATATCCAGTGAGCGGCAGCTCTGTGGGCGAAAATGCCTTGTTGATGCCAGAGGTCAGAGGAGAATGGCCAGACTGGTTCGAGCTGATAGACAAGCAACAGTAACTCAAATAATCACTCGTTACAACCGAGGTATGCAGAAGAGCATCTCTGAACGCACAACACATCGAACTTTGAGGCAGATGGGCTACAGCAGCAGAAGACCACACCGGGTGCCACTCCTGTCAGCTAAGAACAGGAAACTGAGGCTACAGTTCGCACAGACTCACCAAAATTGGACAATAGAAGATTGGAAAAACGTTGCCTCGTCTGATGAGTCTCGATTTCTGCTGCGACATTCGGATGGTAGGGTCAGAATTTGGCGTCAACAACATGAAAGCACGGATCCATCCTGCCTTGTATCAACGGTTCAGGCTGGTGGTGGTGGTGTAATGGTGTGGGGGATATTTTCTTGGCACACTTTGGGCCCCTTAGTACCAACTGAGTATCGTTGCAACGCCACAGCCTACCTGAGTATTGTTGCTGACCATGTCCATCCCTCTATGACCACAGTGTACCCATCTTCTGATGGCTACTTCCAGTAGGATAACGCGCCATGTCATAAAGCTCAAATCATCTCAGACTGGTTTCTTGAACATGACAATGAGTTCACTGTACTCAAATGGCCTCCACAGTCACCAGATCTCAATCCAATAGAGCACCTTTGGGATGTGGTGTGCAGCCGACAAATCTGCAGCAACTGCGTGATGCTATCATGTCAATATGGACCAAACTCTCTGAGGACTGTTTCCAGTACCTTGTTGAATCCATGCCACGAAGGATTAAGGCAGTTCTGAAGGCAAAAGGGGATCCAACCCGGTACTAGCAAGATGTACCTAATAAAGTGGCCAGTGAGTGTATATTGCATGTAGGGAAGTCATAGAAAAGCCAAAAAAAGAAAATATTTATAATGCAAATGCATGTCCACTTCTTATTGTTGGTGGTGGACACAGGATTCAGGTGTGCAGGAAATAACAAGCAGTTAATTAAAAGCTTGGCCCTTCAAGGAAAAGCAAAAACAATACAGAAAAGAATAAGGGGAAAATGGATTCAAAATATTTACAAAAAATACAGATTTATTATTTCTATGGCACTCCTATGACTGCACAGAGGACCACAGCAGAAAGCTGTGTAATTCAGTGTTTTTTGAGACCAAATGCAAATCCTGTGGGTCTGAGCCAGAGTAAACCATAACAATGTGTATGTCAATTTTACACTAACAATTGTCATTGTCTTTTACTCAGAATCACTAATTTTAGTGTTTTATTTCAGTGCGTTCTTGATGAAATAAAACCACTTAAATGAATGTCAACGGCTACGATGGCATGAGCAGTGGTCACTGTACCTGCAAAAGCCACGATCTTGACCACATGGTCCTCCTGGATGTCGTGGCTGAGGATCTGCTGCTGTTCACGTGTGAGCTGAATCTGAGGCAAACTAGTAGAAACACACACAGACACAAAATGATGACTGTTGAAAAGCTACAACTCTTCAGATATCCGTTACAACATTCCAGGTTTTGTTGCCACAGTGTTACATCACCAGACTGAGAGCCATATTACAGAAGTTGGAGTAAACTTTGTTTACAGTGCTTGACCTCTTTCACCCAACAGACCCTGAAGTGGGTCTGTCATTATGAAGTAACTGATGTTGATTTACAAAGAGGGACGTACCTATTTGTCCTGTACATTAGTGAAACAGGAAAGGGGCCGTTCTCCATCAGGTGAAGCACATAGTAGATGTTGTAATGCAACCTGGAGAGACAGGGAAAAAAGAAGCAAGGTCGACAAGCATTACGTGAGAATTTACAGGGATAGGTCAGATCTTTTTTAAGTGAAGTCGTATGAGTTACTTATTTTATAGTCAGTGTAACAAGAGTAGATGGCAGTTGGCATCCCCCCAGTTTGGAGAAGCAGACTGGAGTACCGCCATGAAGACTAGGCAATGTATTGTTGTGGACTGAGGCAGCAGCAAAACATATTCTAACCACCTAAAAAGTCAATATCAGTGTAAGTATACACTATATTTACAATATTTTGATCACATTACCTGGCTGTTAGACAGTCCTTTCTGACAGGAAAATGTGGTCATTATCTTTGCTCTCTTTTGAAAGCAACCAGACTCTTTTGACAAAACAGTACTTTTACCTCTTAGAACACAGGAGTTGCTGCTTTCATCAGATAGTTTGTGTTATTGTGTGACTTTGGTGTTTTAAGGGTTAGCTGGGACTCATGAGGCT
Source organism: Plectropomus leopardus (assembly GCF_026936395.1). NCBI lineage: Eukaryota > Metazoa > Chordata > Actinopteri > Perciformes > Serranidae > Plectropomus > Plectropomus leopardus. Next base: position 20,599,029 of record NC_142197.1, on the reverse strand, counting down.
CACACAATAACTCATAAATTATCTGATCAAGAAAGTAGTAGAAAAGCAGCTCCTGTGTTCGGTGAGTTAAACGTTTTTGTCAGTGGAGTCTTGTGGCTTTTAACAGAGCATAGATGTAAATATTACCTTCAGTTCCCTGTAAGAAAAGGGCAGCCTGACAGCAAGATAAAGCTGTGTAAATATTCTTAAGATACAGCAACACACACCTAAAACAATACTGATTATTTTACTGATTATTTTAGGCGTGGCTTTTTTCAAGTGACAAAAATACATTTTGCTGCTGCGTCCGCCCAAAGCAGTACACTGCTTATCTTCCGTAGCTTTCTGCCTGCACGCAAAACTGGGGAAGTTCTGACCTCCAGCTGTTGCAGATAATATCTCAAAGAAGGGACTACTACTTGTATAAATGTAATCAAATGTGGAGTAGGTCAGTCTGTCAGGTACAAAAATACTTACTATGGATGAGTACTTCAGACAACCCCACTTCAAAAAGTCTGATCTATCCCTTTAACCCTTTAAAACCTGAGCAAAATGGTTTGAATTCTTCAAAAACAGGGGTAGAAAGCAATGTGCAACTCAACAAGACATTGCCTGAAAATGAGCAGGAAATTAGCAAAAAAATAAATCAAAGTAAAAAACAAAAACAAAACAAATTTAAATTTACATTTAAGGCAACATAAGTAACAGAATTTTAAATATATAGTTCAAATAATAATGTATAGTTTTCTTGACATTTTTCCCTCCAAATTTTTTCCTCTTTTTTTAAACTAATTTTCAGGTAATTTTCTTGTCGCCTTTTACTAATTTCTTGCAATTTTCAGGACATTTCTTGCCAAGTTCCTTATTGCCTTTTTTCTCTTGTTTTTGAAGAAACTCAAACCAATTTGCTTGAGTTTCAAAGATCAAGTAGCCTGTAAAATGCATCCCAACACAGCAGAGAAAAACTGATGTCGATCCAGGTTTCAAGGGGGTAAGGTGCTAGAACTTGCAGCTCTTACCTGTTACTAATCTTGATGTTGCTCCTCTTTATGGCGAGCAACATCATGGCCATGTGACTGAGGTACTCTGTGATGGCGGTGTGCGACATGTAGTTGGTGAGCAGAGAAACCAAGGCCTGCACGTCACCAACATTCTCACTTAGCATCAGGATGACAGCCATGGCTGCGTAGGGGTTGGGACCCTGGAGATGGGACACAAAGGACGTGAAGACCTTAAACTTTGACTTTAGTTCCACAGAGGTCATACGAGCGAGCAATATATCACTTATACTTGATGTATCACAGCTGGTTTCAATTGGGAAATAAAAAATGACTGTAATGTAACTTTATGACAACACTTGATTTACCTTTATTATGACAGTTCTTCATTTAACTGAATTATAACAGTACTTTGTTTTTAAAACAGTACCTTATTTAACCTTATTACAGCATTACCCTATTTAACTTTATTATGACAGTACTTTAACTTGATTATAACAGTACTTGAATATGACAATACCTTATTTTATTTTATTATAACAGTATTATTTAACTTTACTATGACAGTATATAACCGTACCTTATTTAACTCTATTATGACAGTACTTTAACTTTATTATGACAGTACGTGATGTAACTTTTTTTTATAGGTATTTTATTTAACTTTATTATGACAATACATTATTTAACTTTATTATGACAGTACATTATTTAACTTTATTATGACAGTAGATTATTTAACTTTATAATGACAGTATTTTATTTAACTTAATTATGAAAGTACTTTAACTTGTCATTTTTTATGAAAGAATTTTATTTAACTTTATTATGACAGTTCCCTTTTTTTAACTCTATTATGACAGTACTTTAACTTTATTGAAACAGTACTTGAATATGACAATACCTTATTTCATTTTATTATAACAGTATCTTATTTAACTTTACTATGACAGTACATAACCGTACCTTATTTAACTCTATTATGACAGTACTTTAACTTTATTATGACAGTACTTTAACTTTATTATGACAGTACTTGATGTAACTTTTTTATAAAGGTTTTATTCAACTTTAGAATAACAGCACATTATTTAACTTTATGATGACAGTATTTTATTTAACTTAATTATGAAAGTACTTTAAAATGACAGTACCTTATTTAATTTTTTTAAAACAGTACCTTTTTAACATAACTATGAAAGTACTTTAACTTGTCATTTTTTATGAAAGTATTTTATTTAACTTTATTATGACAGTTCCATTTTTTAACATTATAATGTCAGTACTTTATTTAACTTTATAACAGTCCCTGATATTACTTTATTATGACAGCACATTATTTAATTTCATTATGGCAGTACCTTATTTAATTTAAAAATGACAGTTCTTTACTATAACTGCACATTATTTAATCTTATTATAACAGTACTTTATTTGGCTTTTTAATAAACTTACTTTATCTAACTTTATTGTAACAGCAGTTTATTTAGTTTAGTATTTTAGTAGCTTACATATTGAGATAAATACTGTGTATTTCCATGTAGCCTGTTCATTTTTGCAATATTATTTGCAGGCCGTATCACCCAGCCGTAAGTGGTCATGTACACTCATGTAGTCCATTTTCTCTACATGTTTACAAGAGGACCTTGGTGTGTTTATGTGTGAGAGTCTTACCTCAATGCCAAGGTTACAGAACTTGTGAATATCAGGAATATGTAACCTGATGGAGGCCTCAGCCTGAGGAAAAAGACGATGTTTCTTCACACACTCCAGAACATCCTCCGGCCTCACCCAATCTCCGACCTTATGCTGGGCCATCAAACTGACCAAAATGTAAACAGAGGAGATGGTTACCACGGTGAACATTTTAAAATCTATGCATGCTAGCATTTGCATACTTTTGTCATTTCATATAATTATGTATAGTTATTTAAAAGAAAATGGTCCACAGTGTAATGATATCAAAAAGAGTTGCAAATTTCAAAGAAATAATAATGAGAGCTGTCAAGAGTTTACACTCGATCCAAATACTAAGCAGCTTTGTGTTGCTATAATTGGTTAGCTCAGTCTGAGCTTTTGCTTTGGAGGTTTTAATGTCTGCTTGGTATTTATCTGTAAGTGACATGTTCCATATTTGTATCCTCTGTCAACATCCTACCACTTTGTCTCCATTAAAATACACACTAGGGATGCACAACATCGGTAGCCAATGAACAAAATAAAAAAAAACAACTTTTTGTTAATATTGATAATTAAATTTGAGACAATATTTCCATCAGATAATGTTGACCCTACTAGATGAGGGTCGGCACATGAAACCCAGCTCTGAATTTCTTTATTTATTTATTTTTGATTTTCGTCTCTGTCTTTTTCTTCATGTTGCTACCTGTGTGCAGGGCTGAGTTATCTGCACTCAAACACAGCAGAAGAGAGGCCACCACTGAGTAAACAATTTAAGGTTAGATTTTACTCAAATATATTTTAATGCTTGCTATCCATAAGTGCAGCAAAATCCACCAGTAAGGGAGACAGTTCAAACGATTTATCAAACAAGCAGAACATGAACTTGCAGACGTGGGACATCTCTGACTGTACTCCATGCAGACAACTCACAGATCTCTTTTTATCGACAGCCAGTATGTTTTACACAGTCATTCAGAGCTTTATTTATCATGAACGAGCAAAAAAATTAAGACATATTAAACGGAAGAGTTGAGCCAAATTAGCCATGCATGTTAAGATTAAAATCATGAGACTTTAAGTTAAAGAGGAACCTGCCCCTTCTCTCCACCAGCAGTAGCTGTCTACACTTAGTCACTTCAGATTAGCAGCAAAGAGAGGATGACAGAGCAGTCCAAGAGCTTTAAATAAACAGCATTCAGTCCGATAGTATAAAAAGATATTTTGGGGGATTTTATAGCTTGCACATCAATAAAGGGATATGGTGCATAATGTGATTTAGTCTACATTGTAAAAAAAGCTTATAGTAAATGGATGCATTCTTCTTTACTCTAGGGATGCTGAGGGCTCCCTCAACATTGGTGTTGTATTACAAAGATAAATAGCTAAATCTCAAAATGCATATTCATAGTCCTCTTTACATTTTGAACTTATAAGATTAATGCTATCACGAATTGAGGTTATCATTATCGTTAGCCCTGGAATGCCATTTTGTGGATTTATGATACAAAACATTACAGAGATTCTTCTTCATGTATGTTTTGTTTGCTTGTCCTGACAAAAATGATTGATTGTAAGGTACGTTACACTCCCCTGTTTTGTCTCCTTAATGACTTCAGTAGCTACAGTGCATGGTGCGTAAGAGAGTACTAGCGTACGATGAATGAGGCCTCTGAGTAAATTAAAAGAATTTCTATGTATAATATATAATGCTGCAAGACTTGATGTGATTCAGAAACTCCTGCAGCATGTTGATAGTTTTATTTTTTTCCTCAGACACGTATTTTTGTGTTAAATAATGTAGAGATCTAGTGTGGTGCATGGGTGGAAGGAGGTGGGGGATCATCGCCATTAATTTGTTTTGTTTAATTTGAATTTTTTAATGCAATGCAATGTATCACACATGTCTACGCTTTCATCATCTGTGGGTATCTTGAAACTGAATTTTTTTTTGATCACCAAAATAAAAAAAAAAGAAGCATTGTCACAGAAATGCTAAATGCAGACTTACACAGCAAGGTTTCGGATGCTGTTCTGTGATGATGCTGGATCTGTTATTCTGCTGCTCTCCAGGATGGATTGGATCTCCCGCACCGTTTCCTTTTCCCTCATCATGTAGCGGTAGTATTGTTTCTTAAAGGGGACAAACTGCACAGTGGAACACAAACACACAACATCCACAACAAATGTGTTAAATTGGTGCACTTTAACTAGGGACATCCCGATTGGATCTGACGGATCAGTGTTGGGCCAAATGAAGCATTTTATTATTGATCAGGATCAGTTAACTTGTATTTACCGCTACATTTCAATACGACTAGAACGGCAGAAGAGACGGCTAAACAAGCTTCAAAATTACCTTCATCACCCTGCTGAAAATGTTAAAGTAATTTTGTGGTTTGTTTAACCTTTGCATCCAGGACAATGTTCCTCCAGTGATGGCAGACAAGGCTGACAGTGCGATAGAGGTCCTGAGCTGGGACAAGGCACAATATTTGTCTCAGCACCTCCTCTGGAAGATCATCAATACAGCCCTGGGGCTCCTGCAGGTTCTTGCTGCTGCCCAGTAGCCCGTAGTGGGCATCAGGGAGGGCTTCCACCTCCTCGTCCTCATTGAGAATGTCATCGTCACATTGGTCAAATTCACAATCATCTCCAAACATCTCTGCTGTCATTCCCTCCAGATAATCCACCACTTCCCCCTTCTTTGTCTGAGGCTGTGACACCATCTCAGCAGCTAACAGGCTCACATCATCAACCTCGTCCTCCTCCGCTTCAGGTTCTGTCGCCAACAGGACCGCTAAAAGGCTTGCATCATCGTCCTCCTCATCTACTCTCGCAACTTTTTGCTCTTTTTTGGGAAAAAGTTCTCCATTGAGTCCATTTTTGCACGTGGACGAGCAGGGCTGTGGGGATTTGCGCGGACTGGAACTGATGACTCCTGTCACAGAGAAAAAGTTGTTGATGCCCTTCTGTTGTCCAGCAGGGCTCCCTGAGGGAGATACTGAGAAAAAACAGAGTTTTAAAATCTGGCATAAACAATGGCATGCTACAAAAATGGGTTTGTAACAGAAGATTTAAAGCAGATTACCCCACTTTCGTCTCTTGGTGGGTGTTTTAGGGTAAAGCCCCTGGTTGGGATTGCGGTTGCCTTGACTGTGGTTGACAGTGAGGGGCTGGGTGAGGGCTTCAGTGCCTTCTGCACTTTGTCCCAGTTCATCACACTCCTCTGCATTCAGGTGCCTCCTTTTGGCCTTTCCTAGAAACAACAACAAACACTCAGTCATGTCAGCAAAACACAAATCACTCTTTTAGGATTTTCCTTACACAATATAAGCCTTTTCTTAGTTTTCCTATTTGTAATGGTATTTAAGCTAGTCGGTCTTTAGAGTTATACAAACATGCCAGGGGGGGGCAGACTGCAGGGAGAAGATTAAACATTTTTTCGTAATGTACAAATATATAAAAACAAGGGAAACATCACACGCTGACGTATAATAACAGCTATGTCTTGTCATTTGAGAAAATGAATTCAAAGTTATGTTACATTACTGTAATTTCATTTATTTTACATAACACATTTCCATGACTTTTCTATAACTTTCAATGACGTTTATGAGTTTCATGACTTCTCCAGGCCTGAAAAGTTGGGACTGAGAAATTACATGACTTTTCAAGGTTGGACCTTGGACTGTGGGAACCCTGACTTTAAAGGCATGTTTTCTTATAAGATTCTCCTAAATCACTCATATTTTTTATTTATACTCTGGAAGTCTCCCCTAGCCGCCTTCTTCTCTGGTAAACAAAAAATACAGTCCCTAACTGAGTCCAACTTCGGTGTTTCTGTCCGTTAACTCGCCTGTTTTGAACACAATTGCTAATGTCGGACCCAGACTTCACTAAACATTAATTGTATTATGTAGCTTGAAAAATGTGTAAAGTTATTTTACCGTTGTTGATACACAGCTTGTGTGCTTCTTACTTACCTTTAACAGCCATCTCCATCTTTGTATCCAGCTCATCCGTCTTTCACTCACAAGTTTACATGAGCAACAAAGTTTAAGAATTAGGCTTGCCGAGCCCAAATTAAACTTAAAAAAAACTTCAACAGAAAGCAATCGATGTAGTTTCCACCAAAATACAGCACTGAACCGCTGAAGTCGCTGAGGATAACTAGCTAAACATTACTATAAAACGACTGTTGGTAGCATCTTTATACTTAAGCTAACATTATTTCTCACTCATGTTTGTAACCACCAGCCTGTTCGGAAATTCAGACACCGCCACTAAATTAACTCACTGGCGCTGACATTAGTGTTGTTGCGTTTGTAGATCTTCAAAATCTTCGAGGTATGCTAGCAATAATATGAGGAGAGGCTTTCAACTGTTTGTGTTGGTCAAGAAGACGCCTGACTGTAACATCTCTTCTTCTTCGTTTATCTTATTATCGGTCGCCACACTATCTTCAGGGCGCATTATCGCCACCTACCGAGCTACAGTGAGAAGTGACGCTGGCAAATCAACATGTTTATCCATTTGAAGTCTGGAGCGACAGCATTTCTATTGTGCTGCTTTTATAGGACTATTTAACCTTTGAACCCTGAGAAAATCGGCGTTATTTCTCTCAGACTGTTGAAAAATGTTTCACAATTCCACGAAATTGCTATATTTAGGAAATTATTTTTTTGGAAAGCTAGCCAAAAAAAATCTAATTATCATAAGTACATATTTAAAAATGTATTAAAAAAGTTATTATACATGTTTAGGTTTTTTAGTTTTCAATTTTATTTGGGGTTTTTTTTGTACTTTTTACAAGCATTTTTGCTAATTTTTTGGTCATTTCTTCTTTCACTGATCATTGATTTCTCTCCATGTTTTAAGAAGAAAGCCAACCTGTTTAGATTTAAAACGAACCCTCTATCCAAAAACATGGATAGAAGGCAACAAGCAGTTTAACAAGACATTACCTAGAATAGTAAAATATTAGAAAAAAAGTTAAGAGAAAATAACCTGAAAGTAAACAGGGAAAAAACACAAAAACAAAGAACTTTAAAAATAGAACTTGCAATATATGTATATAAACATTTATTTCATAAATTCTATTCTATTTTTTTTCTGAACATAAATATAAATATAGTTTACTGTGATATGAAGGTTTACTATTATCATACTGTGTACATTTGCTTTATGATCATACAAATACCAGTATTCTTCCTTGACCAAAAACAGAAACAGACAAAAACACAGACTCGGGTAAGAGCAAAAGTAGTACCACATTTATTCATTGGTCAGTTATTTTTAGTTGTTAGGGTAAGCACATAATTAAAATCCAGCTGATTGCACCACAATGGGGTTACTGCCTTTATCACAACAGTATCTCTTGTACATTACAGTGAAGTTACACAAGTAAGACCCACCCTCATATTGTTAACTGTTGTTAATAAACAAACCAAATATTAATGTAACCGTTATCACAATTGAAATGCTGTTTTGTTACTGATGGCTCGTCAACGTCGTCTTTAGATAGCGAGTTCCTTTAGTTCCCACAATGCCTTTAGACAACCATCAGAAGAAGTATGTGAGCATGCATGAAGTTATCCAAGAAAAGAATCAGAATAAACCAAACCAGCTCAGCATCTGTTAGTTTTTAAACAGGAAAAGGGTTTTGAGGTTGATTGGTTTCATCAAAACTGTATGTTGGGAATGTCTTACAATCACTAAATAAAAAGTACAACAAATTTCATCTCATCAAACTAAATGTAATCTCATAAAAACCTGGAAAATGACTATTTGTCATGTAAGGCATTCAAGACTAAAGGCCGAAACATATTCTGTGTTTAGTGCAAACAATCATCAAATGGCCCCGGCAGAGTATGTTTCAGGCCTTCAGGTGTATGGTAGCATCTCCATACTGAGAAAGGTGGTCCAGTACATTGTAGTGTAAACAGGGCTCCTTCACAGGTTCACTGTCTCAACCCAAGGATTTTTCAGGACTTCCATTTCATCATTTGATTTTTGTCTTCAGTATGATTAACACAGAGTTTTATTGTGTTTTATGTTTTCCATATCGCCCTATGGACAGTCATAGAAATGAATATTAAAATATGAGACTACATGGTGCCTAAATTTCTCATCGCAATTTGGAAGTCTTCTTTTTTTTTCTTGTGTAGGAGCCGTGTGTAACAGAAACGACCTTTTCTTTTTCTTGTCCTCACTCTGAATGTTTCTCCGTCACTGCTTCAGGACAGGCAGCTCCTTCGGCTTAAAGAAGGCCTGAACCATCCCCATGGCAAAGATGTACACTTTAGCGTCCACCACGATTTTTTCCTTCTTCAGCAAATCTGACAGATGAAACAAGCAGCATGGTTTCCACACGTTCTGACCACAACTTCTCCATGACTTTTCAGTAATATTTTGCTTGCTCCATTTTCACGACTTTAAAATGGGTAGGCAAACACTTGCCAGGCATTTCTAGATAAGTAATCTGCTAGCGTTGCTGATTTTACTCGCTCGTTAGGCATTTCTGCCGCCAACTACCTGCATATGCCAATAGAACAGACCGGTCCAGCACATACGGTTACTAAGGAAAATGTCAAGGCAGCACCTTTTTAAGGGATAGAAAAACTAAATTCTTGTCAATGTCAATGAACTTCGACGTGTTTGGATTTTTTTTTTCAAATGCGTATGCATTTGTTTCTTGTTCAACTAGAATTAATGTTGTTAAGTCAAAGTCGATGTTTGCACCATATTTAAAGAAATTCCCTCGAGGCGTTCTTGAGATACTGGGTTCACAAGAAAGTGGCAGGTGAGCTCACAGTGACCTTGACCTTTGACCACCAAATTCTGATCAGTTCATTCTTAAATCAAAGTGGATGTTTGTGCCAGATTTGATGACATTCCCCAAAGGTGTTCTTGAAATAGTGAATTCATGACAATGAGACGGATGCCAGGTCATGGTGATTTTGACTTTTGATCTTTGAACCTCCAAAATCTAATCAGATTATCGTTAAATCCGTGTGGATAATTTGCAGACAATTACAGACGCTGTTCGTAAGCAGCCTTCAAGTACTACTCGGAACTATCGTATTCACGGTATTTCCCTTATTTACTGCTTGTACGAGTTATGAGCACATGAACAGCCCTCCAAAGTCGCAATTACGAGTGGGAAATATGGAAATTTTGATTGTTACCGTTTTTTTTATAGCTATCATTTACCCTTTAGAAGTTGCATATTTCAGTATATGCATCTATTAACTGTAGCGAACAAGCAAACTTTAACTGTAAAGCACGCCAGGCCAGTATACTAAGATTAATAACATTATTTTATAACCCAAGTTGTAAATAAATACATAAACGTGGCGGGCAAAACTCAGTGTTTGGTCGATGGTAATTCATATTTTAAATATCAATTTTTTAGTGAAATTTTAAGTGTAATATGGTATTAATGTTAACAGCTGCTCATGTAGAGTGATCTCAGTTAAATATAAAAATATAATATAAAATATATAGAATAAAAAATAATATATGAAAATAAAAATAAACTGGAAACAGCTATCAACCTTATTTAAACACTCAGTATTAAATGCAAATCATCTGAACCCATGAAGTCGGAAGAGCGACTCCCCAACTCGGAAGCTACGACCTTCCGTCATCACATGAATGCAGCGTTCTTCTTTGAGATAGCTGCTAGCTGCTACTTTTTAATTCTCCCACGTTGGATCACACACATAACATGTCATCACAATGTCACACCTGTGCCGCCCATCATCCCGGCCTGCCGGCGGTCCCGTTTGTACTGATATAATTTCTGCACTGTTACTACCACCGATTCCAGAATAAAGACGAGATAACTCTTTCCTCTCATTCCCAGATTGTACCTGACATACAGAACAACGAGGCGGCATTACAGCGTCAAATTCCCGCCTTAAAGGGGCAGTGTAAAGGGCGCTCCTCTTAATTCCAAAACATTTCTAGGCTTGAAAAACAGTTTTACTAATTTCACAACTTTTCCAGGAATTTCATGATTGTGAGAAACCAGGTGAACGTATTAGTTATTGTGCTCGAATCACTCACCATCTATTTTCATCTGGAATTCATCGAGAGGTAAAAGAATGACTTCAACAAATTCTGCACAGAGAAGATGAAGACGTGTGTTATGATTTGCTTTACGACAAAAAAAAAAGGATTATTTTGAATGTTATAAAAAGAACTTAACTCACCTCCATCACCTGTGGAAGAACAAAGAGAACAAGATTATTCAACGTGTTTTTCAAATTACACATAACTACTTTTTTTCTGAGGTTTTTAGTCTTTGGTGAAAGTTGGTCTTTTCATAAAACTGGGCTGTCTGTGCCGTGGAAAGACGCAAATGCTTTTTCTTGCTTTATATGGATATGTGTAGGCGTGTGTTTACATATATATAGTTTATATGTGAGTCCTGATCATAGCTGGCTGAAAAGCAGTGTCCCTTTGAGTCACTCAAACATGCCTCTTGAGGAAAAATCTGTTGCTCAATGAGTGTCAACTGAAAGAACGGATGAGCAACGAAGCCAACAAGTAAATGAATTGCTACGTGTATGAATGTGATAAACGAATACACAAGTAAATGTTTAGTTAGACAGGAGAGTCGGGGTGAATGAACGACTCCTGTCAGTTTTCTCACCGAGCTGTTGTGTTGGGTGGATGTTCTCCCCTTCATCTCCGTTGATGTTGACCATGACGATTTGGGTGGTGCAGTTAGACAGACCGGGGTCCAGACAGGTCACTGCCATCAAAATGAGAACATTACCATACTTATTGTATTTTCCTCAAAATAAAAAAGGATAACACAACTTCTCAATTTGCACCGCTGACCTCAGAACCTCTCCAAAACACACAAGATAAGATACAGCAAATAGGGGCAGCTTATGTAATCAGGCTTAGTGTATCTTTGTGTACCTGGAGTGACTCCTACTACTTCTCCTTTGTAGCCGGTTTCTTCTTTGAGCTCCCTCAGTGCTGCAGCCTCTGCACTTTCCCCCTCGTCAATCAATCCTGAACACAAAAACAGAGGCAGGTGAGAGTTACCTCGCAGTTGCATGCCTCCAAAAATCAGTCAAGTTGCATTTAGTTTACATCCATGTCTGTGAAAACACGAATGCTTCACACACACCTTAACCCCCAGCGGCAAAGATGATCCATCGGTGGCCACCCAAGATCGTGCCACCAGTTCAGTTTTATTTGAAGTTTTGTTGTAAACCACTGACGTAAATCCAAAAACATGTTTTGTGGGGTCACGCTGACCTTGACTTTTGACCTTTGAACACCAATTTTTGCTAATCAGTTCGTCCTAAAGTCCACGTGGACATTTGTGCCAAATTAGAAGACATTCCTTCAAGGTGTTCTTAAGATATTGTGTTCACAAGAATGAGACAGATGTAGTCACAGTGACCTTGATCTTTGACCACTGAAATCAAATCAGTTCAAAGTTGAGTTCAAGTGTACGTTTGTGCCATATTAGAAGAAATTCCCTCAAGGCCTTCCTGAGATATTGCGTTCACGAGAATGGGACGGACAGAGTGAACACATAATGCCACTGGCTATCACGGGAGCGGAGGCATATAAAACTCAGATCAATCGGTTACAAAAGTCTCAACAGCCCTTTTGCGCGGCAAAATAAATTATTGCATTCAAGAGACTAAGAAACAAAACTACATGACATTAAAAGTTGGATACAAAACAAAAAGACACAGAAGACTGTCTGACCTGCAGGAAACTCCAGAGTGTGGCATCCTATAGGAGGACGAAACTGCTTCACCATCACCACGCAGTCTTTATGGAGCGTCCGCTTCAGCAGGGCGATAATTCCAACACCTGAAGGAGAAGGGTGTTTAAGACTGTACAGCGACATTTCTGAACTAACTATCAGTGCATGCTCGACTGGACTGACCAGCTTCAACAGAAAAAACAGAGCTGTTTACCGTCCGCCTCTGTGTTTGTTTGTCTTGTTGTCCTTTTCACGGTCTCCCAGGTTCTAGTAGATGAAAATAACGAGTGAATCCAGGAAACATGTTACATTACATTTACTTAGAGCTGATGTTTTTATCCACAACGACTTACAATTATAGTATTTAAACATGTAGATCAGTTGGTGTGATTGTGAAAGACAGAACAGTACCTGGTGTTTCCAGCACCGTCCACATATGTCGTTTTCTCCAGCTTCACCCATTTTCCCGCTGCCATGAGCTGCAAACACACAGACTTTTTTAAACAGCATCAAATGCAACCTGTGTTGTGGTTTGTTGTGAACTCAAATTATATTGATGAATAAAGTTAGAACAGAGTAAAGCTGTTTATGCACCAGACTTTAAGTCAAATATACTTTGCATTTGAATTGTATTAATTAAAATTTATTTTTAAAAAAAGTGGTTTGAAGAAGACTCAGAACAGGGTTCATACACATTTTCGACCATAAATTTCCATGACTTTTCCATGACAAATTTTAAAGACAATACATTCACTGAAACGATGATAAATACTACTTATCCTTATGAATTTCAAAACAGCATTAGAACTGATTATTCAAATATAATTTAGCGACTGTTCGTTATTTATGAGAGAGGAGAGGGTGGTGCAAAAAGGGGGAGGCATGTCAGATAATTTCTTAAGCACTGGGGAGGGACTTATGCTTTTTATTTTTGGCTTAGGGGAAGGCATACAAGAGGCAAGGTTGGAAAAAATACATATTATTCAATTTTGGGACATTTTTTAAGAAATCATTTTGGTAGTTTTTTTTCTTTAAAATAATAATAAATTGAATTTCTGACACACGAAATTGCCATTAATAAGCAAATAGAGACAGTATCTGATTTTGCGTCACTGTCCATAGAAGGATCAGACTTGACTCCACAGTTCCAATACTAGTTTCATCATAGCTATAAAAGGCACTGCTATGATGAAACTATTACTATAATGTGAGTCATCAGTTTTTAGGCAGGTCTGTACAACCCTTTGGAATCTCATACGAAAGCCCTGAAGAGAAGCTCATAATTATTCAGCGTTACCTGAGACTTGGCAGAGATTAGTTGATTCAGAAATGAAGTAAAAGAACAAATATGGCAAAGTCAACAAAACTGATCATTATAAGCCCCACAAAGACAGCGTCTATTTCTGGATATTGTATTTAAGGTCCTACATAGTAAAAAGTCCAGTTTCAGTGTCTTATTTAATGTACAGCAGTGCTCTATAAATACTGTGAAAGTATCAAACTACTCAATGCACAGAGAAATGTACACAGCCCGTATTCAGAATCTGTGCTTTTAAAGGTGCCATCAGGATTTCCATGCATTTGCAATGTCACAACTTTAAGCTGCTATATAAAAAAATAAATCCAAACTTACACATAAAGATTTTAAATTACTCCATTTGTATTTCCTGTTGGGATATTTTGCAATTTAGGGGTAGAATGGAGTGTTTTAGAAACCCAGCTAGCAAATTTTGGTTCTAAAAATGTTCTGGGAATGGTACAATGCAACCAATGCATAAGTTTTAGTAACATTTTTAACAGCAAGTTTTCTTTTAGTTCCCAGAAAGTTCTTGAAGTTAGGGTAACGCTCTCTATAAGCCTTAAAAAGTACTAAAAAACAGGGGAAAACGGTGAATGTCGGTGTATTCAGGCAGACCACATGAGAAAAACATGGTGTTTTTTGAACGGTCAAGCATATAAACATGTTCTAATAAAAACCCAGAATACAAGTATGAACGTGAAAATAAGCATCATGTGGGACCTTTAAATTGGATTACATATTGCAGGCTCAGCTACTAAATAAGTCATTGTACATAACAGCCCGACGTCAGCATTATAAGGCAGCTGTCACGGGGTTTTGTAGTAAAAAAAAAAATCCCTTTAAAACACAAAGCAAATCAAACAAAATAAGAGACGTACCTCTTCTTTCACTATGTGTGGAGTACTGGTCACTTTGGGATCCTCAGAGTTACTCATTTTCAGTTTCCAGCTGAAAATGCAGAAGGTCAAAAGCTGTTCAAGCAGTCAAAACACGGTCCACTACGAGCTCAACAGACAAACAAAACACCACAGCACACTCAGAGACACAAACACCGCTGCGATACCGACGAGACTGGACGTTTCTAATCATGAGCTGCTCAATTAGCTGCTGCAGCTAAACAAACTCGACTTCCCGCGTTACGTTGCAACATTTCTGTCTTCTTCTTTGTTTATTTAACTGTAGACAGCTGCTTTACACTTAGTGCTACTAGGATCAGGAGTTCCTGCATCGTAAGCTTTAAATAATAATTTCAAATGAACAAACTAAACTTAACTCACGTGAAATCCAAACTGTAGTAGTAATAGAGATAGAAAAGAAGTAAAGATGAGTCACTCTGCCACCACTTCCGGGTACCGTAAACGTCACCGGTGTTTAAGTTTTGTCCTCAAGTGAAATGAAACACTATTTACTAGTTTTTAATAAAGTATTTTAAAGTAGAAAATGAATCAAATGGTATAAAGACTAAAGGGATTTTGATGAAATATCACTATTTTAAATTTTAAAAAAGCTGACAAAAGCTTTTGTTGCACGTAATGTGTCCAGGGACAGTCCGAAATTTGAAAATCCAGCCAGAATTTCTATTTTTACGGTTACATCTGTTGTAAATGATGTAATTGTGTGATTAAAGAAAACATGCCTGTTTGGAAGGCATGTTTTATATTTCATCATTTTAAAAATGGCAAATAAATACTAAATGCAGTCATTTAAAGTTGTTTGCCCTTTCCCTAAGCCAGAAAAAAGTCCCCCCCCCCGTGCTTAAAATTTCTAATAAATGCCTCCCCCTTTTTGCACCACCTCCTCCTCCATCACAAATTTCTAAAAACTACAAACTAACAATCCCTAACAATTTGAAATAAATTAATTGTATGTAGCAAAAAATTGATTAGTATAGAAATAGTGGCTCCAGTATCGTTGGTTATGCTAACTGATTGTTTTAGCCAGTCATATTATGTCACTTTTAAAAACTAAGGGTTTTTAATAATTGCGCAAATAAAGATTGCCATGCATATGCTCGTGTTTTTTGTTCAGGTACGGAGTGATTCCTCATCTTTATAAACGATCTCTGTCGCAAATCAGCGGTTTTTCATCGAACACGCCTACAGGTGCTCCTCAAAATAGCTTCCCCCTCTGTAAAGATAAATGTATTACAAAACCACCAATAGGATTTGAAAAATTAAAAAAACAAATCATAACAATGCAAATAGAAAGCACGTTTGTTTCCAAATTTAGATGCGTTGAATGGGATTGCGACTTCGAAAATTTTCAAAATATCAAGAGTCCGGAAGATATTTACTGATGGACACATTTCCATTACAGGATATTGCAGCATGAAGAAGGAGCAAGTTGTCAACTGTCAGTTTTCGGTTTGGTATCCGATTTTCAAGAAACATACGATTAAAAGGTAAACAGCTTACGTCTGTAAAGATATTCTCTAAAATTATTTCGTTGTTGTTGATGTAAAACATGTAGCCAACAGCTAACGATAGCCACCAGACAAATAACAGCTAACTGCCATCCCCATCTTCATACCCATCTTATATTTATCGAATGTATAACTAAACGACTGTGTTTAAATCCTTTTCAGAGACACTTCCTTCAGTATCCTTCCTTCCTCTGCTGTCAGGCTTTTGTCTATTGTGTATTTTATTATTAACATGTATTTACATGTGTTATTATTCTGAATTGCAGTCAGATTCTCCCACTGCCTCAGAATGTAATAGAATATTTACTGGACGATGGCACACTGGTAGTCTCTGGGAGGTAAGAGGCCGCTGACGCACACTAACACACACATTCTGTTCAGCATCAATGAGAATAATAATAATATTAATAATAGCAATGATTATTAAGGACACAGAAAAAGGTCCATAGCACACTGTACTAAAACAAACAAAAGTCTATGTACAAAAATACAGTAGATGCAATAAGTACAATTTAAAAATTCAAGTGACTGCACCCACAAACAAACTGGTGCACCAGTGACTCCATAGTCTGGAGGAAAACCAGACTGGGCTCAGCTCAGGTGTGAATAATACAATTTTCGGAGACAGAAACATGTATCAGTGCATACGATTTCGTATTAAGGCAGAGTAAGTTGGCACACTAACATCAATAAACATTTGGCTGACACTACAGCATCCTGGAACCCTAAGAAGCAGTCTCATGCCATCATTATAGGCCACAATAAGTCTCGACGTGTCGCTTTTTCTATAAGGACGCCACAAGTGGGCAGTATATAACAGAGTAAAAAGTGCTCTAACTAAAGCTGTTTTCACATTAACTGAGCACATGCTGAATTATGAGCAAGCATATTAGGTTGCTCACACAACTTGCAACACTGCCTGCAGATATCTTTATCATCAGATAAATCTTTGATAACAAAATGGCAGAGATTTTTAATGTCATTACACTCTTTAAGATACCAAATAAGTGAGTACAAATCTTCAGTTGTCGTCACTTCTCTCACTCATAATGTCGCTCTTATTGACATCATATTTGATGTCAAAATCAGCGCCATAGTGTGAACAAATCATCAACTGTAGACAAGCACTATGTGGTCAGATATTCAAGTTGCCTTTTTTGGAATCGATGCCAAAAATCAGCTCCATGTTGAGGTGCTGCTCCTTCTTAAGTACTTGAATGCTTCTTGCTGTGTTTGAACAGCGCTGATGTAAAGATGCTGTGAGGGTTTTTCTCGGTTCATGTTTTTGGTGAACAAGGTTACAGGATGACCCTGCAGTTATGGTCACGGCAGCTTATTTCAAAGCACACATCTTTTTCTATATAAATGTGTGCACTATTATTCTAGATTTGTTATGATGCAGCTGCTAAATTGACCGATCCTTCTGTTTTTGTTTTTTTTTTTTTACCCCTGTCAGTGACCATAACACACAGCAGACACACACGAACAACAACGATTCAGACGCAGAGGAAGACATTCAGGTAAGGGAACAGAGACTGAAGTTGTTTGTCCACTGCGATGCTCTCTTTTTCACTATTTATCCTGTGTTATTTTGCCTAATTTCTTAGAAAGAAATAAAGAATGAGTCAGTGTTTTACTTTTTACAGTTTAAAAATATTATACATTTGCAGAAAATCATCGGACCTCTGCTACAATTTAAGAAATTATTTTGTATGTTTTTTTTGTTGGTTTGTTTGCTTGCTTTTTTGCGTATTATGGAGCCACCAAAGACCCAAAAAAATGTATTAAAATATATATATATATATATATATATATATATATATTATACACAAGATACCAACTTGTTCCCACAAATAATAACTTGACAGTAACCACAAGATTTTTTATATCTTGTGCGCACAAGATTAAAAAAAATTCACCTTCTAGACTTTCGGAGCTCAGTAAGGTACGTTAGATATTTGTGCAGTTATTTGTGTCTGTAAAATTTGCCAAAAAGCTACATTCTGGAATGGCGTACAGACCATCACAGGACACTGACACCAGACTTCTGTGATGTTTTTGGATTAGCAGCATTATGCTGACCGACCACAGCTTCTTGAAAGTAGAAAGACTGAGATATAGAACACTTAATGTAAAAATGAACATTCAATTATAGTGAAACATTAGTGGATAAATGCATAGACACACAAATGTTTTGTAGGTTTCAAACCTGTTTTCAGAGGCTTTTATCAAAGAATGTGTCATCATATAGTTTGCCATTAATTACATTTTTTTTATTACATCTCTTGTTTGCCTGGTGACACAACCTTATAGCACCAACACAACACTTACTTAACAGTGAAATCAGAAATAAGAACTGTATATCAGGTTGATGTCTACCCTCTTTTCCTGTTTTGTGCTCTCTACTTCCCTCTAGTGGTCAGATGATGAGACAACCACCACTGTTACTGTAAGTACATGCAGTGTTTTTTATTATGATGCACTGTCTGTATTCTTAAAGGGACAATTCACCCAAAAGTCAAAATACAGAATTTTCCTCTTACCTGTATTGCTATTTATCAAAATATTTTTTTGGTCTGTGTGAGTTTTGAATGTTGGAGATTTGAGCTGTAGAGATGTCTGCCTTCTCTCCAATGTAATAAAACCAAATGGCACCCGACTGCAGGTGCTCGAAGCGCCAAAAAATACATCTGAAAAACTCAACAACAATGTCTCTTTCTAGAAATCATAATCCAGTTACTCAAGATAATCCACAGACCTAGTTGTGAGCAGTTTCATTTAGGAACTATTTTCTTTCTACCGAACTACACCTGCCATCTGTATCACCGCACAGAAGTAAACTGTCCCTTTGAGGCCCAACAAATGTGTTCAATATATTTTCCACCTGATAAAACATTTCTACATTTCAGAAACCTTCATTTACAGTAGGCTTGAACAGTGTCTATGTTTTTTCATGCCTTCATACTTGCATGAAACTTCACCAGGGTATGTACAGTATATGAGGGCATTTGTGTAAAAAGGAAAGAAAAAAGAAAAAAAATGTTAAAGCAAGGCTCCTGGTGATATAAGTCATTTTAGCATGTTTGTCATTATCTTGCATATAATGTTTCGTCTCTCTAATTTGCAGTTAGTCTACTTGGACAAGTCTTATAGAGAATAATGAATAGATTTTTAACAAACGCCTGTCTTGCTGTAGGACCCAATGACACTTTTTATCCCGCAGATACCAACAAATCAGTGGACTGATGATGTGTTGAATAAAATCTTTTGGCTAATGAATGATTTTGTAGTTAAAAGACGTCATCTCAAGAAAACATTATAGGTGGCAATACCCCCCAAACAGGGACAAAGACATTTTTCTTTTTTACTACTCCTGTAACGTTATCCCCACCATTCTTAGTCGCCATCTTTCTCAGCTCAGCTGCTTGTTCCACCAGAAGAGACTGACCTCTGGTGGCGCGCACTGTACACTACATTGCCTCAATACAGT
Organism: Plectropomus leopardus; assembly: GCF_026936395.1. Taxonomy (NCBI): domain Eukaryota; kingdom Metazoa; phylum Chordata; class Actinopteri; order Perciformes; family Serranidae; genus Plectropomus; species Plectropomus leopardus. The sequence goes on along the minus strand of NC_142197.1, from coordinate 20,579,415 downwards.
GTCTCGGTATCAGTTCAGTAGAAAGACAGTGTTACCAAGGTCATGAAAAAACTTGAAAAATTCATGGAATTTCATACTCTTATCTTTCAGGCCGGGAAAAATCATGGACTCAGTAAAAATCATTGAAAGTTTTGGAAAGTACCTGTTTGTAATGAAATTGATGAAAAAGATGAACTTCCGCATAATGTAACATAGTGGCGAATTTATTTTCTGTACGTTTATCATTTACACACCATAGCTTTAATACATGTCAGTGGAGTGTGGAAACCTTTGAAAGAGGAGCGTTTCTATTTTTGGGTCTTTTGGGACCTCTGAATACCCTGCTTATACTGTGATACCTTGATACCACACAAGCCTAGCTTCCACACCTATACTATGTGTCACTACCTCTAAAATTGTACAGCATTTTTTAGAGGGCAATGTTTGTTTTATACACGAGGAATGGTTATGGAAATTCTATTATAGATCCTTGAAAGGTTGATTTTTTCCATGAATATGTGTGAGGACCCTGATATCATTTATTAGTGTAAATATTATGACTTTTGTGTGCGCTAGGCTCCTGAGTTCCCAGAATTCACCTCTAAAGTGCTAGAGGCCATAAACGCTCTGGGTGGGCGTGTCTTTCCCAAACTCAACTGGAGCGCTCCGCGGGTAAGATACTGCACTTTTAGGAATATGAAAACATTTTCTGCAGGCTTCATTTTGAGTTAGCGAAGTGGTGAATTCATTAGGATGACTTATTTTTATTATTATTTTTGCATAACCCAATTATGTGTTGGCTAAAAGCCCTGTGCATTTGGGTGCAATGAAGAATAGAATTGCTTTTTGTACCACAGCCAGCCTGGAGGATTGAGGCATAACTGTGTGTGTGCATGCGTGTGTGTGTGTGTGTGTGTGTGTGTGTGTGTGTGTGTGTGTGTGTGTGTGTGTGTCTTTCAGGATGCTAACTGGATTGCTCTCAACAGTTCCCTTCAGTGTCACAGCCTCAGTGATATATTTCTGCTCTTCAAAAGTTCAGACTTCATCACCCACGACCTCACACAGCCGTAAGCCTTGCCATCCAGCAACACACACACACACACACACACACACACACACACACACACACATATTTTGCATTTAGATGACAACTGTTATCAAAAAATAACCAGGTTTGGTGCACGCAGGCTGATTTCGGTCTGCAGTAAAACACAAGTGGCAGCTGGAGAAATTGCTGTGATGTAGATTTATGCGCCTCTCCGCTCTGCATGACAAACATTTAGTGCAGCGGTGATTTACTGCAGCGCACAGCCTCAGGAAAACTGTTTGTGCAAGTGGAGATGGCAATGTGATATATGCTTGTTTGTTGGACTCTTTTAAAAACTTTTTCTCAAACTTCCCGAAAACAACACAGCAGCTAGACTGTGACTGATCTGCTTATCGTGAAAACAAACACAACATTGTTGTTTTTGTAAAACGGTTATAATTTCATTGTGCAGATTCCTCGTGTGTAGTGACCAGGACTCCCCAGATCCTGTCATAAACTATGAGGTATGTTAAATATTAATTTCATTATCTTAATGATTTTTAGTGCTCCATCATGCAGTTACAGTTGACCATCTCCTTGTCTTCTGTCCCCAGCTGGTCCTGAGAAAGTGGAGCGAGCTGATTCCTGGTGGAGAGTTTCGCTGCTTCGTCAAAGAAAACAAACTGATTGGTAAAAAAAAAAAACCTTCAACATTCTCTTTGTCTGGTCTCAACTTTGAGATACTTGTACTTTACTTGTGTAGAGGGAGTGAGATATTACACTTTTTATGCCACAACATTTATTTACTATTTGTAATAATGATAATTATTATTATTATTATTATTATTACTGGGGAAAAAAAACTTTTTTTTCACCACCTAGTTTTTTTTTCACCATCTGTTGTAGGCGCTCTGTACATTTACACCACAAATTGATGCTGAAAAAGCCAGAAGGTCTATGTAAAATTACCAAAATGCAGCAAATTGTTTGATACTAAAAAAATTGTTAATAAAAAAAAAGTTTTCTTCATAAATTCAAGGTAATACAGCATGACAAATTCATAAACAAATGGTCATTTGGTGGGTGAAGTATTTCCTTAAGTAAAATGTCAAAGTAGACAATTTCTTCCACTGTATCTCCATTGCATTGGAGATTTGACTAAGTTTGATTGGGACTGAAACATGCTTTATTGCTTTATGGCACAAAACAGCAAGAGGATGCTGTTTTTCCAGGACCAAGCTGGATATGTCTGAAAAGGGAATTAATTTGAAGAAAAAAAAGCCTCTCATGTTACAGCTATATAATGATGTTTGAGCTGTACTTTTACTCAGCAGGCTAATTTAGAAACAATTATAAAAATTCAATTTGAGCTCCACTTATAGTGTACTTGTCTGTTCCCAGCTATCTCCCAGAGAGACTACACTCAGTATTACCCGCACGTCCTGAAGCAGCAGGAGCAGATCTGTCAAGCCATACAGGAATTCTTCAGCCAGCACATACAGTACAACTTCCTGGACGAAGACTGTGAGCATCAGCATCCTTTTTTCTGTTTTTGTTTTTTTTTTACTGTAGTCTGGAGAAAGCTTCACAGTTCACACCTCCTTCAGCTCGGCTCAGACAGAAACAGATTGCCTCTTTTTTTTTTTTCTTTTTTTTTTTACAAGTCATTAAATATTTACTGTTGTAAACAGGATATTGGGACAGGATAAAATGTAGGGAAAGATTGAACAAATGTATAATTTTTCACTTGACTGTGATTTTAAGAAATATTTCAAATAGCGTTAAACGTTTATGAAATTTTAGTAGTGTGTTTGTGAAACTGGCAGACCTGTACGTCATGTAAATGTTAAATAACTGCATGTGTTTTTCTGTTTTACAGTCGTGTTTGATGTCTACAGAGACAGTCAGGTAAGCACACTGATGATTTTTATGCCTCTGCGCCAGCTATAGTCAAGAACAGAGGCATTGTGTTTTTTGGGTTGTCCATCCCATTTTTGTGTATGCAGTATTTACAGAATGCCTTTTGGGGGATTTTCTTTAAATTTGGCACATCTGCTTGGACTCAAGCATAAACTGATAGGATTTTTGTGGTCACAGGTCTTAGGTCAAGGTCACTGTGACCTTGCGTCCACCTCATTTTTGTGAACGTAAAATCTCAAGAAGGCCTTTCGGGAGTTTCCTAAAATTTGGCACCAACGTCCACTTGGACTACAGCATGGAATTATTAGAATTTGGTGATTGTAGGTCAAAAGTTAAGGTCACTGTGACCTCACAAAATATGTTTTTGGCCATGACTTAAGAAGTTATATGCTAATTCTGACAAACTTTCAAACAAATGTCTAATAGGATATAATGATAAAGTGCTGACGTTTTATATCCAAAGTGTCAGCTTCACTGTGACATCATAATGTTTTGCAGAACACTTTTCTGACGTTTATTAAACATCATAATTTATAAAAACAGAAAGGGGACATTTGATCAGGCACTGAATTGGTGACCTGAATCTTGGGTGTTTAGATCTTCTGTGCTGCCAGATGGAAAATGTGTGTGAGTACAGCCAGTTTTTCAAAATGACACTTGCAACCTGAGTCACACTTCTGTACTTTGCGTGTGTTGCAGGGAAAGGTTTGGCTGATAGACGTGAATCCATTTGGAGAGGTGACAGACTCGCTGCTGTTCAGCTGGGAGGAGCTGACATCCGGTGGGGACATCGCTCAGCAGCAGGTCAGACATCATGACACACCCTCTGTATGAAAAAAAGATTTTGTTGTTTGGAGTGTGATAAAGGCTCAGATGAGATGAAAAGTATTTGTATTTGACATTTGCCGTAACTCTGATCTTGAGCCCCAACTGCAGCTGAAAACAGCTTTAAATTAACTATGTGGTTTCCTTATATGTGCAGGAAGGTCCGGCGATTCGTTGCACCACCAGCGAGGTGACAGTGCAGCCGAGTCCCTGTCTGAGCTACAGAATCCCACGGGACTTTGTCGACCTCTCCACCGGAGAAGACGCCTACAAACTCATCGACTTTCTCAAACTGGTGCGATGCTGCTACGGATCATGTTTCATCATAGTATTTAGCAAACAGATAGCATGTCATTGCTTTACAATACCACAGATTGCTGGGGACGGGTATCTCAGTTCCACTAGTATAAGAATCAACTCAACACATGGTGAAATAGCATGTAGCAAGTCTGGCTGTCATGCAGGTGACTGGAGTTCACATCCCAACACAGACCTGCAATTAACACCTGCCTGCTTATTAACCAGAGACACAATCTTTTGTGTGTTGTAGTTGCCTGACCTTAACCACACCCTAAAAATCTTTCCCTAACCATAAAGTTGCAGTCCTTAATATTTTCATCATATCAAATCAAAATTGATATTTAAAGTATGTATTTTACTACTGCAATTAAATACATTTGCACTCAATACTTACCTCTTTATACAGTAGTTTGTATTGTCAGCACAAGCATAGGAGTGGCAGGGTCTGCCACTCCTATGCTTGTTTTAAATGGTGTGCCCATGCACAAGTGGTTCACAGAAATTAACCAGTTAAACAAATGTACATACTTGAGAGAATTAATTTATACAATTTGGAAACTGGGTATAGGGCTGCAATTAAGGATTATTTTCATTATAGATTCATCTGCTGATTACTTTCACAATAATCAATTGAGCATTCAGCCTATAAAATGTCCCCCCCAAAAAAATGTGAAAAATGCTCAACACAATTTCTCACAATACAAAGTGATGTCTTCAACATGTGTCTTATGTCTAATCAAAAGTCCAAAACTCAAGACTCTTCATTTGCTATCATAAACTACAAAGAAAAGCAGAACATAATTATTATTAATAAAGAAGCTAGAACGTTTTATTTTTTTCCTTAAAAATAAACCAAAACAATTATTTATCAAAATAGTTTTTGATTTCTTTTCCTTTCTTTTTTTAAAAGAAAAGAAAAGAAATCGTCTTTTGTCTTTTTTAAACACAATCAATCAGCTCTGACAAACATCTACACCCATACACGCACACAATATACAGTGTGTAAATCAGCACAAAATAATACGAGATAGTGAGAAATAGGAAAGAAAGGCCCCAGTACACATTCATATATACACTGGGTCACAATAATATTGCATGATCTTTCATTTCCACTGTGTTTACTTGACCACTATTGTATTATTTGTCGATGTCCATTGGTTTTCGCATGCCATGAGCAAATTAGAAAAATGTTTTGCCTTTGCAAAATGGCATATTTCAGTGCATGCAATAATATTCGATATCAGTTAGTACTGATAACTTATACATAATGAGTATACATAAAACATAAATAAGTAGAACTTAAAAAAGAAAAAAAGACAACAAATCAAAAAAAAAATCTTTCAATCAACTACTTGTTGCAGCTCAAACCAGGTATATATTGAAGTTTTATCTTATTTCTTGATCTTTCCACAGACAAAAAGCCAACAGGAAGATTCTGAAGAAGAAGAGGAGGAGGAAGAGAACGCTCCACAGTCACACATCTCCTCTGAAACCTGAAGAATAGCTACTGGTGTCACCAGCCCCTCCACATAATGTCCTCTGCATGAAGTGACTCTTTACCCTCTGTCCCGTTTGAGCTTACTTTTCATCTCAGCCTTCATTCTCTCACGCTCGTCTGAGCGGTACACCATGTACCCGGGGTTTCCTAAATAGCTCTCTGGTGTTAGTCTATCAGAACACGTTAAATTAGCAGATCATGCCGATGGCTCTTTGAGGAGTCATTTTCTTTTCTTCAGGTTGTTCTTTGCCTCTGACACTGTTGAGCCCCTGTTGCTGAGCGTAATTGCTCAGTGAGACGGGAGAGGGAGCGATTAGCTGTTTATTTCAGTTTGGAGGGAATGATTTGTTGTGTTACTGCAAGGCGATGTATTCAGTAATACTGTAAAGAATGCCTGCTTTTATACTTAGAATAAGTGTGTCAATTAGTTGATGTATCTTTACTGCAGTCCAGTCTGGATTTAACAGGAGCTAGTCCACACGCACATTTCAATGTACGCATTTGTGTGTTGTGAGGCTATGACAGACCTCTCTATTTAACACTAAAGCTGTTCATCATCGAGTCACCTTTAATTTTTCTTCCCTGCTCCTCCATCTCTCCCTGCCAATTTCCTCTGAGCAGTTTTGACACACTCATTGCTCCGAGCCGCTCTGGGCGCTCTTTTCCAGTCCTGTTTTCCCCCATCATGCATCGCTGTAGACAGTTGCTCCAAAAAACACCATTAAACTTCTTGTCGTGTATCGGCTCGGCTGTCAGTCTGGCGGGTGCTGTAAACTAGCACATTAGAAATTGATTGTGCTTTTACGCAACAGCTCTCATTACGCCAGGAGCTAAATGAGCTGTGCATGCACAACGCAGGGCAGTTCATTTGGGGGTTTTTTTTGTTTTTTTTTTTTGCCCCCCCCCCTTCCCTCGCTGAATTGATAGAGCAATTACAGGGAGATGGAAAGAGCTGGTGTGATGAGAGTTACAGCTCCCCGGGTGAGAGGCTGTGGACGGGAAACGGTGTACAAGGCACATATTGCAGGGAAATGTTTCACGTTAATCATCATTTTAAAAATGAAATCTGGCTGTAAACAACCCAGCCAGACCTGGAGGAGGTGTCCTGCTTTGACCTGCGGTGGTGGAGGATGAGCTTCAATGTCTGTACACAAGGTTTTTTTAACCAGTAAATACAAAGCTCAGCCAATGACAAACTCCCTGCTGCAATACACTAAGGCTAATGTACACATAAGAGAATATTATGCAGCATATTTAGTTTTTTTGAAAAGATGTACAAGCAGTTGCTTTTTTATTCACCTAGTCAAAACTAATGTGGTATAATACACAGCAATGCAATGTGTTACTTCATAATGGTAATTAGGTTCAGTTCTTGTTTAAACTGATGTTGGAGGTATTTATTGTGCTGAGTTTTATTGACAGATGTTTCAATAAACCTTAGTACAATGCAGTTCTATTCATTTTTTAGTTGTTGTGTTAGACTGCATTAGTTTTAGCTAGGGGACCTAATAAAATGCCTACTCAATCTATTATCATGTATCTAAAAGCTGCACTAATCAATATTTTTGTAACATTTCAAATCACTTCAGATCAAATCACCAGTTTTATATAAAAGGGACAGCTCATAGTGACAAAGCAATCACCCGAATCACCCAATTCTGCTGGCCCACAGATTCAATTTTTTGGATCAGTCTTAACAGTTCTTGTCAGTGCCATTTTCACACACAATAGCTATTTTCAGTTATTCCCCCTTTTCAGCTAAAACTAGCATGTGTATGCTTTTTTTTTTTACATGGGAAATCCTGCTAAAAGTGGACAATAGACTCCTTTGCCATTGCCAGTAGACCAGAGATCTGTACACAGCTCTGCAGCAGACGAGTATGCCTTTCTGTTGTGTTGGTTTAGGATGGTTTTTTGTTTGTTTTTAATGGTGTGTCACGTTCAACATCACGAAAGGCTGGAAAACAGCTGCTAAGTGGTGGAAACATATCTAAAGATAGAGCAAAAGAACCGCAGTCTCTGAGGCTGAAAAATGTTACCCTGGCGCTCCCTAAAAGATAACACGACATAGAAAAGGCAGATTGACAAGTCCTTTCTTTGCTAAACAAGCTTCTGCGGTAGTTAAATGAAGTGAAAAAAATCTTATTTTGTACCTCCCACTAAGATTAATCAGTTATATCATTTATTCCTGAGGGACACATTGGAAATCATCAAATGCTTTTTCACAGCAGGCATTGTGACATGCCCCAGCGGGAAAAGCACAGGTGTTGCTAACATTAACAGCAGCTCTGTTCTATTCAAAGTGTCCCAGTAAGCCTTGACATCTTGACAGTGAGCCAGCGTGTATAATACCAAGAATACAGCCATCATCCAGCCTATTTTATTATTTACAGCTGTGCTTTTCTGACATGCCAAAGTGTCATCCATGAAAAAGACCTATGATTTGTGACCCGAGCGGTGTATGAATGAGCTGATGTGATGAAATTAGCTTTCAGTTTGCGTGCCTATCTGATCCGTCAAATTATAGCGTGTATTTAAAGGGAGTCCTCAGATGACATGACAGTGCACAGCCAATGGGATGATTTCTGTATGTGCACACAACTCTGCTTTATGGCAGTGCTTAAGCTGCAAACGGGGAGCCTGTGCTTTCATCCTCCTCGACCTTCATACTCCTTTTAACCATCTCTCTGATGGCCTCCTCCTCCTCCTCCTTCCTTTGCAGCTGGGTAATCATCTTTCATCAAGGGGAGGTCAGATGTGCTGACTTGGAGTAAAGGATGAGGGGGAGGGGGAGGACGATGGAGGGGATGGAGATGGGGAGGAGGGAGAGGAGTTTTCCTTGGTTGCTGCTGCTGCTGCTGAGGAAGAGCTGCAGTAGTTTGCAGCCGGAATACTCATGAGCAGCTGAGGCTGCAACACATTGTCCCCTCCCTCCCTCCCTACACTGCAAAATCTGACAAGTCAATCTTACTTAAAAATAATCTTGGAAACCAAATGCCTTTAAAAACCAAGGGAAATATAACCAAATGCATGTTCACCATATATTAGGGCTGTCAAACAATTCATGTTTGAAATCACAATAATTGCATTTTTCAATCACGTTTTCAATTTCATTATTTTGCATTACAAAACAGTCATGAATTCAGTGTTGACAAGGCGAAGCAATTTTTTTAATCAGATTACCTTGATTATGAATCAAATCAGAGCAAAAAAAAAATAACTGCAGGGGACTAGCATTAAGTAGGCATGTCTTTAAAGGGAAGACTCATTTTTATTCAGCTATCTTTAGGTCAGAGGTCAAGGGACCCCTGTGAAATGACCATGCTGTCTTCCATCGCCAAAATTTTGCCTTACTTTGTAACGTTATTATTATTCCTTACTGAGAAGCTAGCATGAAGTGGTTGGTACCACTTGATTTCTATATCTTGTAGTTTCATATGTATCATCGGTGTTAAAACTCAGTCTGGTACACCCTCTTCAAGACAGGAGTGTCGGGAAGCATTTAAAAAAAAAATAATGCATTATGTACGAACCTTAATCGCATAGAGATTAACGCATTAAAAATGGCAAGTGAAATTACCCTGTTCTGTCTAACTGTTATCAACTTCAGTAAACTAAGTTAGTCTCACTTAACTTGACAATGACTAAGAGGATTTTGAAAAAAAAAGAAGTTAGGAGCTCCACAAGTTCTGTTTTCTTATCTTGTTTAAAAAAATACAAATATGACTGACAGGTGTGCAACAAGCAGAAAACAGACATACAACACAGTATACTTGGTTTACTGAAGTTGCTAAAACTAAGTAAGACTGATATAATTAAAAATGTCATTTTTCAAGTTGCAACGACTTCACAAAATTAAGTAAATATAACTAAAATTTAAATAAACTTAACAAATAGATATTAAGGTAACATGAATTATAATTTTTTTATTTTTTTGTTGGAATTAAAAAATTTTTTTTTTTGATAAAATCTAATTGTCAGATTTTAGAGTGAACAGTATTACACACACAAGTAACAATGCTAGAAGTCCGGAGCTCTGGTGTGTGTGTGTGTGTGTGTGTGTGTGTGTGAGAGAGAGAGAGAGAGAGAGAGAGGTAACCCGGCCTGAGCTGACCCCACCGCCTGCAGCTGTCAGAGTCCGGGGGATCAGTGCTCCTCCGCAAACTGAAACTTTGTAATCCAGGTGTTATGCGGGCTGGTTAAACCCAGGTGAACGTGCAGCAGCAGCCGGGGGTCACTGCTGATCCTCGGGCGGCTGTGCTGAGCCATGCCGACGCCTTTGGGAATCCCAAATAGTGATAGGTGCATGATGGTTGTTGTCAGCAAGTTGGTGCATTGCGAATTTACTGCTGCCACGTCCTAACCGGACACACACACACACACACACACACACACACACACACTTCTCCCTCTGTTGAACTGGATGCACGAGCAGCATCCCATCAGCTCTCTTCATTGCCATAACATCCTGCACTGCAACAGTAAGGCTCGATTTTGGGTCATTAAACAGTGTACAGTTATATAGTTAGGGAGTTTACAATGAGAAACGATTACTTTCAACGCATAAAATTGTTGATGGTGGATTGGAAAACCCGGAAAAGTGCCGACAACACAGCAATTAACGACGTTTGTACAATCGCAGGTGACAGCAGGTCCGTGGTCAAGTTAGACTGACGTAACCAGCGTGATACAGGACATTTTGGAATATTGACTTCAAAATAAAAGCACAACAGCAATGAGGATTAATATTAAATATTGAAATTGATAAGCCTAATTGGTAAATTGATAAACTGTTAAAAATAGAGAGTTTGGAGAGGAGTAACTGTTCAGTTTGGTGAAAGTGACATATCAGTTTTCAAATGAGAGTGATTTTACATTTAGTTGAAAATTTCTGAAGCTTGTATGACTGTGTATGATGATGATGATTTCTTTTTATTACTTTATTATTTAAGTCATTTTATTGGTAATAATAGTGTTAATAGTAGCATACACACTTTTTTTATTTCTGTTACAGACTCACAAATAGAAAGACAAAAAAAAGAAAGAAAAACCAAACACACTCAATTCTAGCAATTCACGAACGTATAGGTAAACTTACTATTTCTAACCTTGTCCTAACCAACATTAAGATCAAAATTGAAACCAGCTCCTCATCTCTGTCTCTGTACTGTCATCTCAACACAGACAACATGTAATGTTACAGTGACTGTAGTAGGCCTAACTCTAGGTCAACAACGACAAGACAAAAAGAAAAGATAAATAGAGGACAACAACTGTCATTAACATTTAAAAAAAATGTTAAATTATTTCTGGAGTAGCATACACACTTTATTACTATGGACAATCTAATAAACAACTCATATATAATATAATATAATGTAATATAATATAATATAATATAATATAGTATAATATAGTATAATATAATATAATAAACGTGTTACATGATAAAATAATATGTAGTATAAATATATAACAGCCATTTAAAATGTCTTCTTTAATCTGTAATCTTTCCTTACGTCGTTAATAAAGAGGCTTTTATTTCGAAAATTCCGACGAGAAGTGCCTTTATCTCCTCGTGACTTTGACAGCTGCTGTCCAGACGGCCAGAGAGGAGGAAGGGAGGAGGGAGAGAGAGAAGAGGAGGAGGGAAGCAGCAGGGACACGGTAACCTGCAGGAGGACTCACATGGTCCTGCAGCAGAAGAGCACAGACCACCAGGACTCTCCAAACCTCTTTCACTCAGCTCGCCTTCCTTTCATTTTTGAGGTACTCCTCCGGTTTTATTTTCCCTCCGTTTCACATCCCTGCTCCCGCAGCCCAGTGTCGGTCGGACTTGCGCCGGTAAAGCAGCGCCATGGCTCGGGAGAACGGAGACACCGGCAGAGGAGCGACTTGGAAAAAACAAGTCGACGACATCAAGAAGATTTTTGATTTTAAAGAAGTCCTCGGCACGTGAGTTGGCTAACTTCACCTCAGATACCTCTGCACATGATATTAAAGTTATATTCCCACTGGTGAACATGTGGGGCACCGTAGTGAGTTGACAGTGACCTTAATGCACTTAACCAATGTTACAGTTTTCCAATGATATCCCAATAGGGAATCAAAATATACCTCAGTACTGACCTTACACACTTGGACTTGTTTTACACATTTTTTTTCTGTAATATCACTGCAGCAGAGGCTCATTAACGTTACATGTCTGTGGTTTCTCTGCTTAGCACGGGTTTTTAACCACATCATGGTTTTTTTTATATGACATCACTGTAGTTAGTTAGTGGGCTGTGTGAAATGTAATGTACAATATTTCTGTAATTTTCCTGAATGGGTCTGTTGTGCTAAGAAAAAATACTGTCTCCTCGTTCTCCATAACAGTAGTGACTTAAAAACATTCGTTAATTTAGCTTTCTATTTCAACCATTTATTCAACTTTTGGCAATGTCAATCATTTATCAATTGACGTTACATTTAGCTAACGTTTGCTAATTTATTTAAAGTCATGGTCAGTTACTTTTTGCTGACATGCTAACTCCTTCAGTATTTTTTTGCTTGTTAATTTTAGCTAACTATTGGAGCAGTATACTCATTATTTTAAGCTTTCCATTTTAACAATTTATTCAGCTTTTATTCATTTAAATAATTTATTCAATAACATTACATTTACATTTCAACTCATTATCCCATATTTTTAGCTAACTTGGTATCAAAGTGTCTCTTTAGCTAATGTTATGCCACCGTTATTAGCCTACATTTGGCTAACTATTTGAACAGCAACTTTTTTCTATCAATTTCAACCATTTAATTTTGAGCTGTCTAAATAACTTATTCATTAACTTAACATTAGCTAACATTAGCTAATTTATTTAAACTCATTATCTTTTACCTTTACCTAGAATACTGCTTTAATAATTTTAACTGATAATTGTTTTTAGCAAACGCTATGTTGTAGCTTAGCTGCTAGCCTACTTTTAGCTAACTACTGAAGCAGTGTAGGCACTATTTTTAGCTATCTTTGTTAACCATTTATTAGGAATTATTCATCTGTTGACGTTATATTTAGCTCACCTTACCCAATTTATTACAGCTCATTCTCAGTTACTTTAAGCTACCATATTAACTACCTCAATAATTTTTCATGTCAATTATATCTAGCAAACGTTATGTCCCTATTTATCAGTTTTAGCTTAGTTATTAGCCTAACATTACATTTTTATCTATTTGAACAGTGCACTAACTATTTTTAGCTATCTATTTAAACCATATACATTAGGAAACTTTTAGCTATTTCAATCATGTATACATGACATTAAAAGTTAAATTTAGATAACATTAGCTAATTTATTTCAACTGTTATTTACCTATTAATGATTTTTGGCTAACGTTATGTAACCATTTATCAGTTTTGGTGTAGCTTTTAGCCTGTTTTTTAGCTAATGCCAACTATTTGAATGGTGCATTTATTTATTTATTTATTTATTTATTTGCTGTCTATTTCAACCATTTATCAAACTTTAAGCTATTTCGATCACTTATCCATTAACGTCACATTCAGCTAAAGTTACCTAAATAATTTAATTGATTATCAGTTACTTTTGGCTAACATTAGCATATTAACTACTTCAACCATTTAACCAATTCATTTTTAGTTATTATAAATTCTGCCCTTAGCTTATTTTTGGAGCCATATACTTTTTTAAATTTTTTTTTGAGCAAACTACTAATCAGTTATTCTATCTTGACGTAGGGATACATATTTTAATTAAATGGTAATATTATTTTCCAAAAATAAATTATTGATATCATATTTATTGAAATTCACTTCAGTTTGCCCACTCCATGCAGTAGTGTTCATGTTTTGTGTTAATATGTTTAGTGTTCCATTGTAATTTTATAACAAGTTCACAGAGAACCTCATAGCATTTTTATTATCTCTTGTGCCGTGAGTAATATTCCTGTAGAGTTCCTGTGATTTTAATGTAGTCTGTTCTCCTTCTGTATGTGGTGTTTACATAGGAACCTGTACTACAGCTTTGGGTGACAGTGTTACTTGGAAGTGAGTTTATAGTAGTGCAGTGGTTTATCACATTCTGTAATTTTCCTGGAGGGGATGTTCTTGTTGATGACAGCAAGGCTTAACAGACCACAGGAATTTCGTTCTCACAGCAGTAGTAACAGTGTCGTCATTACACTCACTGTCTCTTTCACCTGAGTCATGAAGGAGATCTTGCTCTCCAGGTCCATGTTAGGAAATCTCACCTCTTCCTCTTCTTCTTCCGTCTTCCATCGTTCTGTCCTCTTCCCTCTCTTTCTCATTCAAACAGTGACAGAATACAGGTTGATGCTCCCAAAATCTCTGACAGCTAGTCCCTGTTAGTGTCTGTCTGCCCATTCTGTTTTTCCTGCTGTGAGGAATGAGCCCCTGCGTCTGTTTGGACGGCAGCCTGGAGGGGGACACACAGTGCAGATGCAGACTGGGATTAACTGCACAGGGATTAGGAAAACTTCCCCTGAATAGAAGGAAGTTCAATCGTGTTGTGTAATGACTGGCTGGCTGGAGTTTGTTACTCCAAATCACCTTAAATTTGGAGCGGATGTGAAAAAAAAATCACACACACACACACACACACACACACACACACACACACACACACACACTTAGGATGCAGACCGGTACAGGACTCAATGATCCGAGTCAGCCATGTTGCAGCCACACATTAACCAGAGCTGCTGACGGATCGTTGAACCTGATGCATCAGCAGAAAAGAGGAAAGGGGGAGTGTGTGTGTCAGATGGGGAAGTGATTTGCGGTGAGCATGGAAACGCAGGATGAAGGAGAGGAGGAAGAAGAGATGGTGGCTGTGACTCAGTGATAAACAGATGAGAGTTTTTATGATGAAGCCAACAGAGTAGGGATGAAAGCAGCAGACTGAAATTTTGTTGTTGTCCAAAATTTGCCAGCTGATTGGATGACCAGCCAAAGACACACTCACAGCAATAACAGTGAAAGTAACAGAAATAGCAATTTAAATGTTTGCAGCAGCATTGTGTTCAGGTGCAGCAGCACCTCAGAATAATAAAGCTCAGGACAAGTCCGAGTGTTACTGCAGCGTTCAATGTTTTCTGCGTCAGCATTTCTGAGCTGCATCTGTGCTGACATGATGTGATGTCACAAATCTGACAGTGACCCATCATATTTTGTCTCCTCACACTGAATCACCCCTACATACACTAGCAAGTTTGTGTGTGTATGTATGTGTGACACACTGAAATCCTGTTCTGGGTCTTAATATCCTTCCTTGGTGTGTGACATACCATTTGTTTGTCTCCTAACAGGGATTAATCTGGCCAGTATTAGCTTATGGTGCCGTGTGTGTGTGTGTGTGTGTGTGTGTGTGTGTGCGCGCACGTGCGTGCGTGCGTGCGTGTGTGTGGTTGCAGGCATGTACATGAGGCACTCCTTGGTGTCTTATTACCATCCCCCGGTGTGTATGCTGTGTGTCCCTGTTGCTCACTAGTCAATAATTCAATACCAACAGGACTGTGTTCTTTGTGCATGTGTGTTTGAGTGAGTCTGTGTGTGTGTGTGTGTGTGTGTGTGTGTGTGTGTGTGTGTGTGTGTGTCTCAGGTAGGCCACACCTCTGCAGGAGGGATCACAGTAAGAAGCAATACTGTGCAAAAGACAGACAAAAAAGAGAGTATGAGTGTGTACTGTTGTCACTTAGAAAATTTCAGTGTGCTGTCACTCAACACAATGCTTGCAAAAGTTTGGATTAACCTCATGTTAAAGGGGCAGTTCTACCCAAAATCAAAAATACAAATTTTTCCTCTTACCTGTAGTACTATTTATCAATCTTGATTTTTTTTTTTTTTTGAGTGTGGAGATATCGGCTGTAGAGATGTGTGCCTTCTGTCCAGTATAATGGAACTAGAAGGCACTTGGCTTTTGGTGCTCTAAGCACCAAAAAATGCATTTGAGAAACTCAACAGTAATGTCCCTTTCCAGAAATCATGACCCAGTTCCATAGACCCTTTTTGTGAGCAGTTTCGTGCAGGAACTAAGGGTGTGCCGTGTCATATCATTCATACTGCTACTATTGGTATATTTTTAATATGATAAGGAAAATTGATATTGTGATAATGGCAATATTTTGACTTGTTGACATAACGACATCATACTGTTTTGCATGGCAACAAAAAGCATGGCTGAAAGTGAAATTGCTTATGGCTCCATGTTGGAAAAGCAAAAAATATGAATTGCTATATAAAGATTAAAGTTTACATTTTTTTTCTTGACAAGTGTAGATATGTAATTTGTGGTGGTAGTTTATTTTGTTGTATATATAAAACTATAAACCAAACTACACCCAGCAACCATATCGCGGCACAGAAGGAAGTGTGCATCTATTCATGGACAAGAGGTTCATGCTTGTGACAGCAGGAGATATAAACATTAATGGCGATGAAACGTTAGCCAGCTCAGTGGTGCTAGGTGGGCTAGCAGTACATGCAAACTTCTCCTGTGCAGTGATTCGGTTGGCAGGTGTAATTAATTCAGAAGAAAATAGTTCCCAGATGAAAATGTTCACAACAAGGTCTGTGGATTACCTTGAGTAACCAGGTCATGATATCTGGAAAGAGACATTGCTATTGAGTTTTTCAAATGTACTTTAAGAAGTCTAGGACTTTAGTGGACACGGTGACACAGTCTTTCCAAGCAGCTCTACAGAAAGACAAAGTGCAAAGTGTGTGTGACTGAGATAGAGACATAAAGTAAAGAGGTGGCAGTGATGGTGGTGCATTGTGGGAACGTCAGTGTGCCATCTAGGGCACGCTGCCCTTAATTGATGCTCCACTTCCCTGCTGCTGGCACTGTTCTCTCCACTGTTTCTGGGACTGCAGAGCCCCACCCCCACACACACACACACACACACTCTCTCTCTCTTTATGTCTCCCTATATCTCCCTCTCTATATCTAACGCTCTGTTATACACCTTCCTGTGTGTTTGTGTGTGTGTGTCCCTGTGTTAAACTCCAACAAGGTTTTCTTTGTTTTTTTTCTTCCTTTGTTTAGTGAAGGCATGAAGCAGATTTTAAAGTTTCCACTCTTTTCTATCTGTTATAAATAGCTTCTTATAAATAGAACAAAAGATGATTGTTTGCTACGTGACAACTTCATCTGTGGACTGCTAGCCCACATTTTTAACAGTGTGTGTGCCTGTTAGATGCACTTACATTTGTGTGTGTGTTTCTAAGTTTGTGCACGCGTGCACACATTCTCAAACACAAGTTTTACCACATTGGAGTGAAATTTGAATACTTCCAGGATGTCAGCAGGCCTGTCCTCTGTTCATCAATCCATCTGTTTCGATCCTCTTCTCTTTTCTTCCATTTTTCGTTCCGTTGAGTCCTCAGGCTGTGATTGGTTGTTGTGTGTTGTTGCTGATGACTGTGTTGGGTTAATGACGCAGCTGTTGTTGTTGATGGCATTGGTAATGTCATCAGTCATTATGTTGGATTACTGAAGGGGCTGAAATGATCAGTTTTGTTTGTTACTGTGATTAGCTGATGACGTTGTTAGCATTGTTTATTTTGCTGATGTACGTCACAATCACATTATTGTCCATACTAGCTTTTGTCAACGAAAATAACAAGATACCAACAAGGTATTGATGACGTGGTTTGTGATTTTGATGGATAGCGAATTGTGTTGTTTTTTGGCATTATTAGTGTTTGGACAGTGACCTCGATGATACTTGTGTTGTTATTCTGTTGTCTATATACATTGAAAATGATATTAATTTGTTTTTGTTGTTCATTCTGTTTGTGATGTTCATGTCAACCAAAAAGATTTGGATTTTTAAGAAAATAATATGAAATCAAGGTCCACTTAATGTTTTTTCCTAGCGGCTTTCAATCTCATGTCACAGTCTTCATCAGTGGGCAGAGATGACTCAGTTGTTACGGAAACAGTCATTGAACTTGTATCACGTGATAACAGGGGATCATTTGCTGTTAACAACAACTGAGCTTCTCTGTGGCAACTGGGCAAATGACATCCACTGCTGATGAATGTGAGATGCAGTTGAAAGCTCTGAGGGATAAAAGCTTGTAAGTTTAACTTGAGTTAAGATTGTTTTGCTATACTACCACCTTCGAGGGCAGGAATGAACTTTTTCATTGGGTCTTAGTTTCCTTTCTATCAGTTGAAATTAAATTGTACTCACAAAACTAACTGGCTGACACTGCAATATTGCTAAAACAAAGTCTGGTGCAGAAAGAAATGTGATCAGTTAGTAGAGTTGGGTGATATGATGGTATATACTTTGTGAAAGTAGAAAAGTATCCACTAGTGTAGATTTGGCGTCACGGTTTCTACCGTGGGAGGTATTCAGGGCAAGTTATATAGCAAATTAGGGCTGGAGTCTTGTATGATCTTGTAAATCCAGCTGCTTCGCAAGGTAATACAATTTGGGCATGGTGGAGAGGAGTAAAGTTGTAAATACAGAAACCTGTAACACTTGAAATTATGTTCCTTTAAAATGTTTATTTTGAAATAGTTTTACTGTGTGGAATCTTTTGTTTTTAACTCTAGTGTCTCATTTGAGGCAGTTGGTTTTTTCTGCCTCCAAGCTGGTGATAACGGTGGCCAGAGGCTTTGTTTTCTGGGTTGTCCGTCCGTACATTCGTCCCTGTTCTTGTGTACATAATATCTCAAGAATACCTTGAGGGAAATGCCTCAAATTTGGCACAAACATCCACTTGGACTCAACAACAAATAGATTAGAATTTGGTGATCAAGTCTAGATTGTATTCCAGTTCCAAATAAAAGAAGAAAAAATTAAGTATGGTATGCTTAATTTAATTAATTTTTACAATGACTGTATTCAGATAAATACTGTTATCATGATGTAAAATTACATACACTGAGACAGAAGATTTGGGCCATATTGCTCGCTACTTGCAGACAGACCAGATCAGATACCTTAAAGTGAATACACCCAGAATCTCTCTTTGCAGGGCTGTGTTGAGGCAAACTCTTTGCGTTTTCAGAACTTTAATTATTGCTGTTGCTGTTATTGTGGCTTTGTTGATGACTCTGTGGGTGATGGTTTTGTTATTTATCACTGTTGACGTTGATACTTTAGTCTGTCTTCTAGTTATAGAGGAGTGGAGGATCAACAGAGATAAATACTGAATATGCTGATCTCAGTTTGGCATCTCAGTGCTACTAAATTTGAGCTACAGTCATGTTACACACCCCGCCCACACACGCACGCACACACACACACACACACACACACACACACACACACACACACACACACACACACTTAAGCAGGACATTTAAAAGCAGCAGAGGGGAAAAGTCACTTTTTCCACTTTATACTTTCAGCAATTAAAACACTTGCTTTTGCCAGCTGTCAGGACTTTCCTCATCACTAAATGCATTTAATGTGAAATTGTGTGTGTGTGTGTGTGTGTGTGTGTGGAGGGGGTGGGGTACCATCCCTCTCTCTGCACAGATTGACACGTGTATCCAGACCTCTGAGTATTAATGATCATAAACTTTAGTCCATTATCGGATCAGCGCTCTATTTTAAGCCTCTCGGCGACCACATCCAGCTTATAATGGCCCTGAGCTGAAAGCCTGTTGTCTCCGTGCTGCTCTGTCCGACAGCTGTGTGCATGCTGGCGTGTTGCTGTCCATGTATGTAAACACAGTCACCATCTTCAAGAAGAAGTACGGAGACAGTTTGTGTAAGAAAACTAATAAAAATGTTTTTTTTAATCACCAAAAAATTAGAAATTTGAAAATTTCAATTGTACTTTTTTTGAGCTACCTCATTCTGTACTATTAGTTGTAAAAAGAGATAAAATTTATGAAGCCTCCATAACATTTCATGCTCTTTTTGTCTGGTGCAACTTGTCCAGATGTCCCACTGTGACTTCTTTTTTTTTATCAGTTTGTTAAGTGACAGCTATTTCAAGAAACACAGGTGAAGATAGAGATGTGCGGAGAGCGCATACGCCCACAAAATACATTTTCCATCCTTAATAAAATCCGCAGGCACAGATGAGGTACATGAACTGTGCAGGGAGACAGAATGAATGCAGGTGCTTTTGGGCAGCTGAGGAAACAGCACACTCAATTGTAATGCGTCAGATTGTTTCTCCTGCCTGCAGGATTTGGTTTCAGGCCTGTTTCGCAATCCTAAAGGGTCTCGACAACAACATCTGCTGTTCGAGAGGGGAATCAGGGCCACAGCCTGCTGGGGGACAAATGTTGCTTGTTCTAATGAAGTTTGAAGTCGTTGGGGCGTCCATATTTTGGTGATCAAGGACGACAGGGTGCCGGGGGTCGACAGAGTTTTAGGGGACGTGAGCAGTGTTGCTAACCGTCCTCCTGCAGGCCATTGGCCTCACAAGACATCATTACAAGTCAACAGAAGCTATTATTTGGTACATTTGTTACAGCTCTGCTCTCTGCAGAGAGGAGCCACACTGTGTATGAATAAGTGTTTTTTGTATTGTCCTCAAGATACCATGAAAGCCCCATTAAAACTCAGTGTCAAATCTTAAGTATTTCTCACATAAACAACCTACAATTGTCATATCAATCCAACTAAGCCCTGCCTATTAAAACAGCACAGACAAAACAACACAGACAGATGTGAAAGTTTTAACTGTTCTTGGAAAGTGTATGTTCATGTAGGCTAACGGAAAAAAAAAAACTTTCCCAGGGTGCAAGAGGAGGTTAGGAGGAGCACAGGACTGCAGCCCTAAATGACAACTAAGTGAAGTATAGACTCACAGCATTGTACTTTATTACATGTCTGTTTTCATACAAACATTTACCTGATGGTGCTGCAGATGACCTTCTGAGATCTACTTGCCAAACGAAAAATCTACCCACCTTTGGGTGAATTTTGGGCCCCGGCTGCCTAGTTTGTCAGGTGGATGACAGTTCACGAGCAGCAATCAACATGTTTGACAGCTGTCTTAGAGAATCCTCAGCTCTGATTGGTTGTTCTCGATCACATGCAGTAAGGACTTTAGAGGCAATACAAAGAGGCAATGAAATATGATTTGTTTCAAAGATCACCTGACTCATGTACAACTGTGTGAATATAGTGGCAGTTCCAGCAGTTATGACAAAAAACATTATTTCTATAAGAGTTAACAATTACAGCTTTAATGCAGAGCATTTAAACATTCTTGTTGCTGGGTTTGAAACATGACCACTGTTTATTAGCTGATTTTCAGAAATGCATTTGCTAGGTAATCTGAGGATTCACACTGAGGTCATGTCCTCTGTGTTGTTTCTGGGAAATGAGGAGATTTAGTGGCCTGAGCGCACCCCGGCTGTGTGAAGAAACAACATTTAGACCCTAATGAATTTGTAGTAAGTATAACTGAAGAGTTGAAAGAATACGTTTGGAAAAGGATGTTTTATGTACTAGCATTAATGTTGGTGGCTTAAAAAAGTATTTTGTGGGTTGTGTTGTGCTGAGGGAAATTAGACTCATCATGACCTCAGCATTTCTTAAATCCTGGCTTGGCAAAAGAAAAGGGAAAGCAGTTAGGGACAAGCCTGTTGAACCAGCCGGGTACACATGTAAAAAAAAAAAAAAAAACCCGTCCTATAAGCAAGGCACCAAAATAATGACTGTGTAACCTTCGGCTGGATTTTGAAATGTGACTGTGAAGCAGAGCTTCACTGAAACAGAGCAGAGCCTGTTTCCCGGATAAATCAAGATTAAATATTTCAGTAAGTGTTGCGGTCACTCTCTGGGAAACGCTCTCATAATGCATCTTGTGTTGGAATTACTTTGGTTTTAGTTTCACCACAAGCTTCCGTCCACTCCCACAGAGCAGCCAAACAACCCTCAGTCTGCAAACCATAACAGTGATTAGCTTAAGTGTCACACTATATAACACATCTGGGCTTCTGGTCGATGGCTAATTCATGCTCAGATTTCCCATAATTCATTTCATCACAGCAGAGGCACAGCTTCATATTCCAACCACACAAAATGCTGGAAGCCGTGAGTAGATTGATATCCGCAGAGTTTATTTATTTGAAAACGCGCAAGGTCACTATTGTTAATGCTTTCTTAGGAGAGCTTCAACAGTAAACTCAATGGCTGTGATAGCAGGCGACTGCTGACAGATTTTCATCCTCTACCTGAACAGAAAGGCAAGTCAGAAAGCAGCTTAGCATATTTTCCCTTGAGGCACGGCTGCTTCTGACAGTGGCAGTGCAAAATATTACAAAATACTAGAGCAGAGGAGGAGGAAGAAGACGGAGAAGAAAAAGAGATAACTGAGTGGAAATAAGGAATTGTAATGAAAAGCAATGAGGGAGGGGAATGGAAGCACATATAAGCATTAGGGGGTGGCCTCAGGGGCCCCTACGGGTGTCCTGTTCCACCGCTAAAGGATAAATATGTTGGAAGTGATTCTTCAATCAGCCTTCTTTTCCTTCCACCATCTGTTGTCTCCAGAAACTCTAAAAGAACAGCACTCTCATCTTGTTTTGTGCCTTCAGATTTCCCTCCAAACACAAACTGACGATTTTGATCATAATGAATTAATGGTGAACCGCCGCAGCGTTTGGCTCACATGAGAAACGGCTGCCCAGTTTGGGGAGAGGATGTGGGGCACTGTTCAGAATCCAGAGTGAATCATCAAGCAGACTGTCTCAGTCTGGGTCTGTGTGCGCGCTCTCTCTGCGAGGCTTTGTCCTCCGCAGGAACACAGAGATCTGAGCCTCCCTCTCTTTCAGCTCGTCTCCTGTTGAGACTGCAGTGAGCCAGAGAACAGGTTGCACAGCTGCAGCTGTTTCAGAGCAGAAAACTTTGCAAAAAGAGATAGATTCATCCCAGATGTTGTGGTGAATGAAAATTTGTGTTTCTTTTGACCTCTAGTGATCACCGTAATGCTTTTAGCCACATTAACAGAATTGTATCTCCAGGAAGCTTTTATCAGTTGGTTGTTTTCAACCATGATCTATGCGAGGGTTCCCTGGTAGATGAGATTTTCACTGCTATCAGTTAACAGATGTGGGTACATGTTTGATTGTACCGTATATGCGCCACTGTGTCTTGTGATTGTTTTGTTCTTTTAAACTTTAGATGAACTCACCATGCAGATGCAGTGTTCTTACAAGTATGATATATGCTCCTGACCCAGCACTAGAAGAAACAAAAACAGTGCCAAATTCAAAATGAACTGTTCGTTTCTCAATGATACCCAGAGGTCTTTGTGGAAAGTTTATCAAACCATTTCCAGAATGCTGGTTTTACAGCTCAGCATCAGTTAACCCCTTGAAACCTGAGCAAATTGACTTAACCATGTTCAAAAATATGGGAGGAAGGCAATGAGCAAATTCACAAGAAATTGCGGAAAATTAGCACGGAATTAGAAAAAAATTGCCAAAAAATTAACACACAAAAAAAGAAAAGAAAAGTAGAAAAAACATAATAATAATAACAATAATAATAATAATAATAATAACACAACAAGAAGTTTGAAAACGCAATTGTAATTAACTTTAAATATGTAATTATAATTCTAGAAAAACATCTTTTTTTAAAATAATTATTTTCTGGTATTTTTTTTCTTTTTTTTTTCTCTCTCACTCTCTCTCTCTTTAAAATTATCAGTTCATTCCTTGTCAGCTTTTCTAAATCTCTTGTAGTTTACGGGACATCTCTTGTCAGCTTGCTTGTTGCCTTTTTAGCCATATTTCAAAAGAAATCAATTTTTTTTTTCTAAGTTTTAAATGCTTGTGAAAGACGACTTAACATAACACGAGAAACTGATGTTGATCCGGGTTTCAGAGGGTTAAGGGCACCACCACTGTCTTTGTTGTTAGCTGTAATCTGATCTTGATACAGTGCATCACAGTTGTAAATGTCTGTTCAAGGGACCTGGAACATTTCCGTCACAAAGGCGTTTAGAAAATGTGTCACGGAGAAAAAGTAGTTCACCTTGGGGAAAGCATGTCCTATAGGCAACTCATTAAAGAAAAAAATTAAATGTTAGGCAGGTGTAAAATAACAATAGAACAAAGGTGACTGATCAGGTTTGGGGTGATTTGCATCATAGTCAATGTAACTCATGTTCAGTCAAAGATGCTGCAGAATCTTCCTCCTCATGGCCTAAAGTGTCCTGGGAACCAGAATAATCTGCGAGCTCATGTTTTATTTGCTCATACAGATGCATCTGGTCCCCCCTGCTGTTCAGACAGACTTCCAGCCAACCTGTTCCGCTTCTGGCCAATCTGTTTATTGTATATGAGATGTGTTTCAGATGATTTCAGCCTTACAACTTATAGAGTCTTTGCACCTCATGTAAATTACATGATGACATATTTTTTGTCTTTCACGCCTTTGCATCGGGGACTCTATGGCGAGCATGAACCTAGCGCCACTGAGGCATTTTAAAAAACAACCGAGATCACAGCAGCTGATTTGGAACTTTCTATTTAAATGCTATTCAAAATCCTGATAGCAAAAACGGAAACACATACAGACATATTGGTGCTACATCGCAGCTCGTTTCTGCTGTAATCAGTTTAAATTTGTCCCTCGCTCAGCACCACATCACACGTTTTGTTGAGCTCATCGGTTGTAGACTGACAGATTTGCACATTTTTGTGTACAGCTGTAGATAACACTCCTTGGAAATCGAAAATTAACGAAGAGGTTTAGACGAATTTGCATTTGCAGTTTGGTCTGGCACTCTCAGACCAGGCCTAGAGTGCCTTTTAGCAACATTATGCTCATTTATTAATTAACTTGCTGAGGCGACAGATGAGGGCAGCCTAATTCAATGTGGATGCTTTTCAGCTTCTAAACTATTGTATTCTGATATTAGGTATAACACCACTTCTGTCCACTTCCTGCAGGATGGGTTTGAAGTGCTGAGTTGTAATCAGCCTGCAGTTAGCATCACTCTTTCTTGGGTCGTAATCTGGTAAAATTCATCATTCTATAAAAATTATTCATGTAATAATATAGTAAAATTAAAGTAAAGTTACCGTGGCCATAAGTCGAATGTTGTGTTCGCACTATAAGCAGCAACGTAACGGTGTGAAATGATAAATTATTGCTGAATCGCTACTGAAATGTTCCTCAAGAGCTCATTAACGTAGTTATAACGCCACAGGCTTGTGTCTCTGCTACATGCCACAAAGCAACGCTGTGGTTAATGATTCACCACATCATTGGTCAGCTCAACTTTTATTTGTCGTTTGTCAGTGTGTATTTTGATATCACTGGGTTCCACTGAAAATGACTTGTAGCCTGTTTCTCAAAGTATGAACACAGCTGAACACTTGACATTTTGCGCAGGTCATTCCTGTAATGAGCACCAACGTCCAAGAATCTTTGTCACCATCAGTTTATCTGTAATTTTATACTAGTTTAAATACAGCTGTAGGCTGTCTAGCCTTGACGTGTGATCAGTGAGATCTAGGTGGTAGTTGTGACCAGTGGACAAGACATTTTTATTTCTGTAGTTAGTTTTATGTAGAGTCATTTTTATTCGCTAATAACTCACCTGCTCCTCGTCTTCGTTTAATGTTTTATTTAAATAGAATAATCTTTGTGGGGCCTTATCCTATAGCTATCTGATTGCTGAGATTAATTATAGTGTAACAGCGTGTACCCAAATAATATTTGGCAGGCATGCAGAAGGTTGCCATGGTAACAGCTTGCTGTTGCCCATCAGATTGTGAATGATTGGTGCCGTTAATGGAAACAGCGCTGCAGCAGCTCCACTGCTGGCCAGAATGCACTCCGTCTTCTGGACAGGTAATTTGGGGAGGAATGAACTCACGCAAAGAAACACACTCTCTCACACACACACACACACACACACACAGATGAGCCAAGTCACAAAAAACAAAAGATACACAGTATCTGAAAATGTCAGAGAATCTCTCTCTCTCTCTCTCTTTTTTTCACACACACACACACACACACACACACACACACATACACATACACACATATACGGGCCAAAGCACAGCATATTTATGTAAATCCAGTTTTTGTTTAAAACTTACCAAAACTAACACACATACACAGTGTTACTATAAAATGACACGTACACACTTTCTGCTCTGGTAGGCATTACACTTCTCAAGAGTGACACACACACACACAAGCGCACACACACTCATCGGCACCTTAGGGGCTTTTTCTGTATTATAGCAGACCTACTTTCACAGAGTCCCACTACTGTACTTAGATGAGTGTGTGTGTGTGTGTGTGTGTGTGTGTGTGTGTGTGTGTGTGTGTGTGTGTGTGTGTGTGTGTGTTTATCTAGCGCAGCTTGGCCCAGATACACTCAAGTTGTCCTTGAGCAGAGCACAATGTTGCGCACAAAAACAAACGCTGAAGTGCCAAAGTTTTGAAATGAGTTGTAACAAGTTTTAAGGAGAGAGATTGAGGCTGTGTTGCAGCTTTACCATTTTGTCACACCCAGCTGTGTGTGTGTGTGTGTGTGTGTGTGTGTGTGTGTGTGTGAGAAAAAATGTCCTATGCGTCATCAGTGTAGTCAGAGCAGCGCTGTCTAGCTTTCAGTTATTTGTCTGAATGCCACTTAAGCGCACACACTCACACACAGTGCATATAGTCACAGCTCTGAAGCAGATGTGTGTTTCATCATTTAATTTGTATGTTGGTGTGATGACATCAATGTGACATAATAGTCAGTCATTCACATTTTGTGTTTAGGAGGGGAAAACATTTGTACTTTGAATGATGCTCACTGGATTTCCAAAAACATAATTGTAGAAATGACCCTGATTGATTGAAAGAGGTTTTATTGTCATTCGGGAGCAAATACAAATGACAGCTTATAGTTCAGCGCAGACTGTTTCTTTTCTGCCCCTCAGACATCACTGGTCAGGTTTGGGATTTATGCATATAAACAGCTGCAGTAACGTTGTTTTCTAAACGTTATATAAAGGAAGAGAACAGCTAAACTCTGTATCTTCTTGATGGGCAATTAGAGAAGCCTGATTTTTGCGGCTAGATTTTTCTTGGAGAATGCAGATTTATGGCACTATATCTGTAACCACACAGAGCTGGACTTTAGTTTACAGTATATGCAACATCCCTGGTGCGATTGCACGGGAAAATCAACTGTTGCATGTCATATTCTTCTCATGTCCCTGTGTTTCCTGTCTGTCCCTCAACTGTCGCTACAGTAACATTAAAGGCAAAAGGAGAGGCAAAAAAATCTCTACGAGATGAAAGATCATTGCAATGTTCGACTAAAACTAAAACCCAGTTAAAAAAATAACAACTAAAAGTCTCAAAAATTCTGAATATTTGTAACATTCACTATTATTATTCTTATTATTATAGACTGATTTACCCTGTAACAGAAAACTGTGCTCTCAATGCTCACAGCCCTCTAATGGCACAGAGACACTAAACTTGCATCAAAGAACTGGTGGCAACGAAGGCTGACTGTTGCATTGCCTCATGTTGCCTGTGTCTTGGCCAGAAAGTTGCACCTGAACACATCGCAGAAACTACAGCCAAAGGCCAACAAGCACGTTTGTCTGTGCCTGCGTGAGAAGACATAACTCTCCATAGCAGCAGGTAGATTAGATTATTATTATTAGATTATTACAGTAGATTATAATTGTCATTAAAAAAGGGAAAACTAGAAGACAGACAGGCAAGATCTAAAATGCTACTTTGCCTGTTAGTACCAGCTAGTACTTTAACAGCACAACCTCACGTTAAAAGAACAAATTCTATATTCACTGTATTCACTGTATTAAATAACACAATCACAAACCATTTCTGCCAAATGGCTAAAAATATACTCTTACCTCATATCATAAGTTTGTTTGGATCCCACGCCCTCTTGACTTAAGCCGTTAGTTTACTTTACTCATTCTGTTTTCCTTCTCGTGTACTGAGCCGAACTGCCAATCAGATGCCGATTTGAAATACTAAAAAAAATGCTGACTTGTGCCAATTGTGCAAAATACACCACCGCCAAGACAAGAGTTTTTTCAAAACATGAAAAAAGGCAATGAGAAACTTAGGAAGAAATTACCCAAAAATTACCCCCCAAAAAAACTGTAAAAAAGTACAAGTAAAAAAATTTAAACAAGAAAAAAAAGAAAGAGGAAATGTAAACAAACAAGGAAATTACCTGAAAAAAGTGATTAAAAATAATTATATTTCTCTAAAATAATTTTAAATATATAAGTAGAATAATTGAAAATATAGTTTTTATTACAAGTGTGACAAGGTGTCAGCTGCAGCCTGGAGTCGTATGGTTTCAACATGAGGTCAGCCGTGGAAGATGAAAAGCTAGCTGGCATGATCAGTGATGATGAAAAGCACAGCTTTAAAAAGAAATATTTTTCCATTCCATTACTTTCTTGCAATTTGTGAAACGTTTCTTGTCAAATTGCTCTTTGCCTTTTTTCCCTGTGTTTTCAAAAGGAAAGCACACTAATTTGCTCCAGGTTAGAAAGTTTAAATACTTGTCGAGGCGTCAGAACGTAGCACAAGAAAAGTAATGTCAATCCAGCATTCAAAGGGATAAAGGAATAGTTTTGTATTTTTTTAAATACATTTATTGTCTCTTTAACCTTGTTAGATTCATAACTCTGCCTCATGTCTGCATGCTAAAAATTGAGCCAAAGCCAGGCTTAGCTTAGTTTAAAGATGGGAAACAGGAGGAAATAGCTAACCTAGCTCTGTACATTGGTAACAAAATCCACTTAGCAGCACCTCTAAAACAAAAAATATGAACCAACATGTATTGTGTCTTTTTATCCTGTATAAAAATCAAAGTGTAAAGAGTGTGTTGGACGATTTCTTAGCAGGGTATAGTGCCTTCCTGGTTTCTTAACTGGTAAGGGGTAAGGGTTTTAAGATTTATAAAATTCATAAAAAAATAATTAGGCACATAACCCCAAAAGCAAAACCACAAGTTGTTTTTACACTTGGTCGAAAAGCATCTGACACGTTAATTTTTCAATAACCACACCGTAAAATCTGACAAGTTGATCTTACTTAAGATAATCTTGGAGGCTGATTACTGTGAAAAGGGAAGGTAAATATAACTGTGAATCTTAATACGTGTTTACTTTTATCTAAGTGTTAAGTTTGCTTGAACTTTTTGAACTTTTGTTAAATTGTTGCAACTTAAAATGTGAAATTAACTTGTTCTTGCCAAGTAATAGCAACTTCGGTAAACCAAGTCAGTCTGACTTAACTTGATCATGATAAAGAGGATTTTGCCGATCATGAAGTTTCGAGATCTGTGAGTTCTGTTTTCTTAACATGTTTAAGAGAATACAATTATGACTGACTCATTTGCAATTGGCTGAATACAGATATAAAACACAGTAAACTTGGTTTACAGAAGTTGTTGAAACTTAGAGAGATTAATTTAATCAAACTTCTTAATTTTAAATTGCAACAACTTTACAAAAGTAAGTAAATACAACTAAATTGTAAGTAAACTTAGCAATTAGATATTAAGTTGGCATGAATTAAGATTAATAGTTTACACTTTTCAAGGCAGTTGGTTTCCTGGATTTATTCAGGTGAAATCAACTTGTCAGATTTTACAGCGCAGGTTTCTGAGTGCACATAAACATTAAAAGTATCAGATATTGCTGTTGGGTTGGTTTGATGAAACGCTGAACACCATTATTGCATGTTTGCATGGCACTAAAGAACTGGCTCCTGATTCTCTCATGGAGCCTGCATTATTTGGGAGCTGACATCATTATTAGGTCATATCCTTCAGCCACACTTTAACACTTATATTACATTCACATTTCATTTGTGTCGCTGACACTCCTATTTACAGTTATTCATAATGATCAGGTTTGCTTGGCAGTTGGTGGGAGCCTTCCACTTTTTGACCTAAAGGCCTGCGGCACCCTGACGCAACCTTCTGCTCCTGTTAACACACCTCCCGTGTTATGTTTGTGTACCTTCTGATAGCGTGACGTTAGCAGTGATTTATATTAATTCGTAATCTATTGAACGGAGCCAAGATAAAGCTGACTAAATGACTGTTATGCTGCACCACTACCTTGTTAACATCTTTTCTCTTGTGTGTGACTGTGTCTGGGTGTGACGGAGATACATGTAGTTAGGTTTGTATGTGTGTATATAAGAAATACAGTGGAGCTGGGAAAAACAAGTGTGAGCATGTATCAGTGTGTGCCACGACATGACATTGTCTTTAAATATTAGCAATAGGCTTGTTTATACTGAAAGAACCAATACAATAGAGACAGTTTTATCATGAATCTCTAAAGCAAACATCTCCGTCGTGGAGGAAGCTTTGCCTGTTAATTACTTATTTGTCTGGGAACAAAGAGCGACATCTCTCAGCTTGTTGCAGGGAAGCTAGAGGGCCCTTCAGTTACACTCTCATTCATTCTTTAAACAGATGCTGGGGCTTCAGTTTAAACATAACCGATGCCACTCAGCTGATGCCAGAGTGACCTAAGCTTCACAAATGAAAGGATTTGCATCTCCATTGTACATTTTGCACCTTTTGTATTTTGCATTGTCTGTATTTGGGGTTCACTGTACTTTTAAACGACAAGTCTTTTCTGACAGAGGAGTCAGAGGATGTGTTGCCCTCCTTAACTGTCACTCAGTCTCCACTCTTTTAAGATAACAGGAATGGAAAACATAATGAAAGGGCTGCATCTCAGACAGTGATGTTGACTCACAGCTTGTGATACATGTAGATTAAATCCCCATCGACCCAACAGGTAATATAGACGGACTACATGGTTGTTTCACCTCTTTTGCTGCTTTTCAAACAACAGCTCAGTATATATTGATATGTTTTTATAAGATGTCCTTGAATTCAGGTGTCCCGGTCTCTTAACGCTGAAAACACTACAAGCAGCAGTGAAGTGTTGGTCTTCCGCATGCTGACATGCAGTGGCTCTGGAAAGCTGTTGCTCCAAGCTGCAGTCACTTGCATACGGAATATCAGCAGCCAGGGCACCTGGTGGCTCTTTGCGTGTGCTCCCTATACAGAGGTTGTTTCCTTGCCGTAGTGGCCGCGGGTTAGATTTCGACCTCGCCCCCATGCTGCATGCCCCCCCCCAACTTCATGCTCGAACTATCCTATCGATGAAAGGCAATAAAGCCTCAAAAAATAATCCTTTTGTTTTCTCTCTCTGTTTGCCACCCTCACTCAGCATGGCTCTTGTTGTCCTGACTTGGAGTCTGCAGTGCTGTGCTGGCAGTGCTCATGTTGCTGTCACTGCAGTCAGCCTTGTACCTTTTTGCTACATTTGATGCTATTGTTGGCCATCCATTGTGTGTGAGTGTAGGCCTATGTGTGTGTGTGTAAGTGTTTAGGGCAGTCTCCAAGGTCACAGGAGACAAACTGCTGAGTCACCTACTGCTCCGTCATCAAAACAACCTTCTTGCAGTCGCAGTCTATTAAGGTAATGCTCTGTTGCTTTTATTAGAGACTTAAGACATTAATAAATGTTACAATTACATAAAGGACGCTGTCATAATACCCGGTATTCCTTGATCTGACCTTCTCACCTATACACAATCAGCTAGCACAGCTGTGGGTGCTAAAGTTTGTGCTTGAAGTTGAGTGAAAAATGTAAAAATATAATATAGCAAGTAACAATACAGCAAAAGAAGAACCAAAAAAACCCTTTTGTGTGTGGTTTTGCAAGAGTTAGTCAGGCAATGAGCATTCCTTGATTGCTCCTTCCACCAGCTACAGCTTACTTTTTATATTTAGGGAGCATAACCAGAGCACCAATCGTGTTGCAGAAAACCTGGATAGTATTTGTTTCTGTTAATACTAAAATCTGCATTCGTGGTTTGTCTGGGGTTTTTTTTTTTTTTTTGGCCAAGCTGTGGCCATAGCTTGTATAAAAATAATGGACGTTACCATGACGTCACTCATTGGTTTGTAGATGTAGAGTTTGGCATTTTAGTCATCACCATCTTGGATTTCTGGAGCTGACCATATTTGGACAAAAGGGTGGAGCTGAATGAGAAGTTGAGGACCCGATCTGTAGACAGAGTGTCATTCAAAGCAGCCTGTCATTAAATATGCCAAATTTAAATCTAACCTCCGTGCAGTCGTCATAAATGTGAAAAAAAAGTACATTTACCCCTGAAAAGGAAAAGCAACGCAAGTCAGTGCTAGTTACTAATAGATATTAGCAGAATATGTGCACTTAAAGGTCCCTTTTAAGTGCACATAAGGAACATAGGGTTTTGTTTCGTGTTTTTGGACACTAATGGTACTACATGTGCATGACTGAGTCTCCAGATTGTTGTGGATAGGAAAGGAAGTATGCATGACCACCTGTGGAAAAAAACTGTTTGCAGCCTAGTGGTCCTGGTATTGATGCTCATGTATGTTTTCCCAGACTGCATGGGAGAAAACAGGCTGTGGGAGGGGTACTTGAGGATGTTGGAGGCTCTGCATGTGCAACGTTGGTGGAGTATGTCTGACAGGGATATGTCTGGCGAGGTACCTTAACATGGAGGTCTAAGGGGAATGACTTGCTCTTGGAGCCAACCTCAAGTGGCCATTAGAGGAACTGCAGTTTTTGGCACTTTCACATTGGCTTCATTTTTCATCCCAGGAGATTTCTGCTTGGTTCTGGCAGCTGCATAGCTATAGCTAACACCTTTGTTGTTAAGGAGTTGCCTGAGGAGAGATCGGCTCCTAAATACTCTACTGTGTTCACCAGCTAGATGCTAACTTTAACCCAAGTTTATGAGAGCAGTTAACCAAAACTGAAAAAAACAAAAATACCAAAAAATGATGAGAAACAAAATGCTTTGTATAGATGATGGGAACTGCAGGGTGGGTCAAGATTATATGTGGGTTTGCAGTCGCAACTTTAAGCATCTCCTTTCTCAAGGCACATTTGATCTAGTGAGTGATGTTCCAGGAGTCATCATTTATAGTGCTGTTTCCTTTTTTCCCCTTTTTTCTCCTCTTTTGTGTAACATGTTGTCATTTTAGTCTTAGGAACATCTACCCATACTCATGACTCAGATTGAAAAACATGCATAAAGGACCATGAACACACACACAGTCTTGCTTTCACACACAACATGGGTATACCCAGAGTCCTCACACACACACAGGCTGAAGCTGTGTTTCCCCGAGATCCCAGTATTGGTCAGGACTGTTGCCATGGCGAATCCATAACTCTGAGGCTGTGTGCATGTGTGTCCATGTGTGAGTGATATGAACACAAAAAAGACAGGAGGCATCATTTTTCTTTCCTCTGTAGTCACTCCCCTTTTCCACTTACTTATACACACACACACACACACACACGCACGCACGCACGCACGCACACACACACACACACACACACACACACACACACACACACACACACACACACACACACACACCTTATGCCACTCCTGAATCCAGCTCATCAGTTGTTTTAGCACTAATTCTCCGTTAGAAAAACAGTGGGAAAAAAATGAGCTGAAACAAAAAAATGAAATAAAATGAGTTGAATCAGAAGCATTTTCAAATACATGATACAGCCAAAGAATGTATTAGAAACATTATTCAAACAAGATAATATGACCTAAAACATTAACATTGTTGCCTGCTTTTTCATCATCAGTGGTTGCTTTAAAGGAACAGTTAACAGCGAAATCCAAAATACATATTTTTCATCTTATTGGTTTAATTGGATATATCAGCTGTAGAGATGCCTGCCTTCTCTCCAGTATAATGGAACCAGATGTCACCCAGCATGCAGTGCTCAAAATGCAAAAACATGCATTTAAAAAGCTCAACAGCAACGTCTTTTCCCCAGAAATCATGACCGGGATACTCAAGATAATCCACCAACCTTGTTGTGAGTGGTTTCATGTAGGGACAGTCAACCGTATCACAGCACAGAAAGAGGCGTTCATCTACTCATGGATAGAAGGCTGATGCTTGTGAAAGCAAGAGGTTTAAACACTATTCCTGCTGGCAATGGTCGTCAAAATGATGTCAGAAAGATGTTGGACTCTGACCTCTCAGAGGTGTTAAATTTTGGTTGGAATGAAAATCAAGTCAGTATTTTAAATTTCTAATGAAGTTAGAATTTCACGTGGTATGGACGTTCAAATTACAACGTTTGGCGGGTGTTGGTTTCCATTAACACCTAAATGTCGGTATTCATGACTTTGGCATGGGGCATTTGGAAGATGTCAGATTTGGTTGCTTAACAACACAACTTAAAACCAGCAAAATATCAGCGTAATCTTTTGTCAGTATTTTATATTCAATACAAGTGACGTTGGCATTAAAATTTTGTCACATAGTGTTACTGCCTTAATTCAACCAAATATTAACGTTGAAAGCTAGTGAGGGTTAGTGGGTGTAGCTCTGTAGAGAGAAAATAGTTCCTACATGAAAATGCTTGCAAAAAGGTCTGTGGATCATCTTGAATAACCAGGTCATGATTTGTGTAAAGAGTCATTGTTGTTGAGTTTTTCAAATGTATTTTTCTAGGCACTTTGAGCACCAAAAGCTGAGTGCCATCTAGTTCCATTGTAACGGGGTGTGGTAAGACCCAAATGCAGCACAACAGGGCAGGTGAGTAGTTGATAATGACCTTTATTTAATCTTTTGGCAGATTGAATGGAGCAAAGGAGTGTATAATCAGGTTGCAGGTATGTAGGGACAGTTATCAGTTCTGCGGTGAAGCAGAGTTCATGGGTCAGGCAGAGTTCGTAGAGTGACTTGGGTGAGCTCACATTCACAGGTGATAGTTCAGATTTTGAGTGGGGAAGTTGTGAACGTAGAGCAGACTGGCAGGTGAATGTATCAGGTAAGTTGCAGAGACACTTAAAGCAGGGAGCTCCTGGGAGAAGCGGGGACTCCAGAGAGGGGCAGGCAAGGCTCGTGGTCAGGGAGGAAGCAGAGTTGGCGTCAGGCAGGCAGCGGAGCAGAGGAATCCAGTAGGAGCAGGCAGCGGGATCAATAAGGACAGGCGGGGAATTGATGTACCATCAGAACAATAAACACTAGCGGCGCTCACACAGAGGAGATGTTTTGCTCGGCAGGAGGCTCTGAAGACGGCTGAAAGAATGGCGACCGCTCCCGACGGAGCTGAAGCAGTAGAACACTGCACAGCCACAGGCAGAGGTGAACCAGGAAGTGCACAGGAAAAACTGGTGGTTGGAGACAAAAGGCTGTTAGGTTTGCCGGGGCAGAGTCGAGGACTGGTGGTCAGAGGTGAGCCGAATCGAAGCCAGGAGAACAGTCCAAGAGTGCTGGAAGGTCAGGCATGGAAGCGAAGACAATCTGGGCAAGAGTGAGGGATTTGGGGGTGGAGTAAGTGGAAAAAATCCCACAGCAGCAGGAGGGAGGCAGAGCAGACTTAAATCCATTATATTGGAGAGAATCAGCTAATATCTCCAACACTTGGTAACTCACACTAAAACAATCTAGACTGATAAATAGCACTACAGGTAAGAGGAAAAATATGTATTTTTGATTATGGGGTGAACTGTCACTTTAAAGCCGTTCTTATCAGCCTTAGTTTGACTTGTGTTTAGTGCCAGTCTGCAAATATTTGCCTACCAACCTCAGCTTTGGCTCCTTTTCTGTAGAAGAGTGGCAGCCTGTTAATTCAGTATGTCACAGTTTAGGTCCAGATAACAGTTTGTTTTGTCTGCAGTTTGGAGAAATCCACATCTGTTTTTTGTTGAATCTCTGTTTTGAGTTCATCTGAATTATGGTTTTAAATCATTATTACTCATAACACGCACCTCAGTATGTCTTTAACATAAATCCAGTGCATTAATTCAGCCACTTTAAATCTTTATTATTTGATGGTGACCTGAAGTAATCTCTCCCAGCATGTATTGGTTCATGTTTTTCTGTTAATGTTTAATTTGGTCCTACAGAGCTCTGCATGCATGTCCCATCTGTTGTGGTATTGCTGGTGGAGTGGAGCCCATTCTTCACACCCATATGGACAATGCCGTGGATTACAATGTGTTGCGCTTTTAGGCCAAATTCTGCTTGACATGTCTGTTATGTGGATTTTTATCTTAATTGCATTGAAGGCTGTACAAGCATTTTCTCTCTCTCTCTCTCTCTCTCTCTCTCTCTCTCTCTCTCTCTCTCTCTCTCTCTCGCTTGTGTCTTCATTTTCTGCTGTCGGAGCCACTGTGAGAATACAGACTATAATTGGCACTTAATTGCTGCCGTGGCAACAGTGCTATTTAAGCCTATGCGCTCAGCTACTAAGGCATATAGCGCACACACAGTCATAAAAAAGAGGAAGGAAGACACACAAGGAGGAAAGCTCTTAGCTCTCTCCACCTCATTTAACTCCAGGTGTTAATGGGTTTGTCTTTTTCTGGGGGCGGGGGTTGTTTTTTTTTTTTTTTTACATATTGTGACTAGTTTGTTAGTAAGGTTTTGCAAAAAAACTCTGTGTCTTTGACAGACAACAGTGTTTCTGCTCTGTTGTGTTGCACAGCAGTGGTAATGAAATCCTTGCCCATCACGCCTTGCCTCCCGTTGCCATAGCGATTGAGATCCACAGTTCTCCACCCGTGGGTCAGAACCCTACAACAGGTCCTGAGATCATCTTTTTCACGGGTTGTGAGATAATAAGAGATGTGTACTCTGTGAAGTTAAGGTCTGCTGTTGCTGATCTCTTCAACTCGTTTAAATTTACTCTAAATAAATATTAAAAACTGACCCATTAAGTCACACAGTGTGACTGTCAATGTTCAATACTGGACTTCCTCTTAAAAAATCTTGCTGGTTGTATTTAAGATATTAAAAAGAGAGCACAGGCTATTTAAAAATGTATTGTTCTGAAAGTAGTTCCAGTTAACACATAACAGGTCTCTAATGAGTTTCATTGCCCAAGATGAATAAGACATGAAAATATTCAGTGTCTCTTGCATCAGTTCATTCACATTTATGTTTAGACTGTGTTACAGTCGTGAGCTGTTATGCTTTGTTAATGTTGCTATGGCAACCTGGCTTCAATGAATCCCTGTCTTCGTCTTGCCACCAAGTTCACCTGCCGAGGTGCAAGGAGACATCTCCACACACACACACACACACACACACACACACACACACACACACACACACACACACTCGCTGCTTGGTGTGTAATAACTGGCTGCATTCAGAGCAGTTTTTCTGAACTCTGTATTATTTTTGGTTTTGGTATTTGGTATTTTTGGGTTATGGTTAGGGTTATGATTTTTTGTGTTAAGTGACCAGTGGAATCAACAGTTCTTAAAACTGGTCCAGTATTGACAAAGACACAACAGCTGCAGTGGCGAAAAAAACCTGTAAATAATCTCTACAAGCAATTATGTGCCAAAATTAATGGCCACTACAAGTGCTCGTTTTTGCCACTGACAGGCTCAAATCGTAGTAAGTGTCTGACAGAGAAATGAAACCTTACCTTTCATTTGTCTTTTAGTATTGTCACCAAGTCTTGCTCAAGAAAGGGGTCTTATCCTGAAATTTCAAAAGAGGTGATTTGTTACTGGGAAAACAACAATAAGTCAGAGCTGATGGGCAGAGGACCGCCGGAAATATTTTGTTGTGTTTAAATACAGGAAAGTTTAGATTTCGACAATGTTGAAAAGTTCAGGAGATTCAAGAACCAGACTTTTATTTGAGCGAGACTTGGTCAGAATAACAAATTGAGTGGATTAGGAATGCAAAAGTATGAGATTTTCATGGTATGCTAACAGTCCCAGAAAATATGGCAGTTTCTTGGTATTACAGAGCTATTGCTACTATCAGTTACAATGACCTGTAAAGGAATAAAACAGGTTTTTAATTTGACTGAACAATTGTTTCATTATTAGAATTGAAACTTGAAGCCTTTTAAATAAAATTATTAATAAACACTCTCTTAGAATATAACTGAAATAAACCTGAGATTCTTTGTTCAAATGCATTTTTTTCAATACCGCACAAAAGCAAATACCTTGAAAGAAGTATACCACTGAAGATCAGATCAGCGTAGGTTAAGGAAATACATAAAATTTCTCTGCAAGGTCCTTTCCATAACGTTGTCAGACACTTAAAATAGCAATCTGAGCCTGTCAGTGGCAAAATAAGCACCTTTAGTGGACTGAAATTGAATACACAACTGTACTTAGGAATTACAATTACAGCCTTTTTCATTGCTGTAGCTGCAGTGCTCTCTCAATTAGGGATGCACGATAACTGTTTTTTAAAACTGATACCGATAACCGATAACTTTCAGCTCCTAAAGGCCGATACCGATAACCGATAACCGATAACACACACATATACCTAAGATCATGAAATCAATACTATGAACAAAACCAAAAACAGGGAGGGCCTCATTCATTGCCTTTTCCATATTACGAGCATTATCTCGTAAGACAACATGCACCATCTCCTTCTTAATATTCCACTTCAAATTCCAATCAAAGTGTGAATACATTTGGCAATTGCATCATACTTAGCTGGAAGGCACACATCAGAAAAGTAGCGGCGGCTCGGCAATGTAAACCGTGGCTCCAAGTGATTAATCAGACGGGAAAAGCCTCTGTCCTCGACCAGGGTGAATGGCTGGTCATCAAGCGCCATATGTCTATGATTAAATCTTCAATAGCCTTAGCCCGTGGGTCATCTTTGGAAAACCTCTTGGATTTTTCGAAAGCCTCGCCGATGTGTCTAAGTTTTAAGTTGCTAACGTTAGCGTCTTTAGCAGCCCGGGCGTCCTCATACGCTTTCAAAACTCCGTCGAAGCGGTGGTTATGTTTCAGGTGGCTGATCAGGTTTGAAGTATTAGTGCTAGTTCTCCCTCCTCGTGGAACTCGCTTGGAACATTTGTTACAAGTAACCAGCGAACTGTCTTCTTCGGAAACTTTGAAGAAGTTCCACACAATCGACGCCATGTTCTTTGTTTTCGTAAACACGCTGCTGCATGCTGCATTCAAGGTGTAACGTAAATTCCCCCATTCCCTCGTTTGCTAGTCGTTCT
This sequence comes from Plectropomus leopardus, assembly GCF_026936395.1. Taxonomy (NCBI): domain Eukaryota; kingdom Metazoa; phylum Chordata; class Actinopteri; order Perciformes; family Serranidae; genus Plectropomus; species Plectropomus leopardus. The sequence goes on along the minus strand of NC_142197.1, from coordinate 20,540,825 downwards.
TTCGACCTTTTTAAGTTTATATTTCTTTTTTTTATGTGTAACGTGGAAAAATAGCGCAGATATCAATTTAAATCAGCAACTACCAAAATTATGACCGAGTTAACAAGTTGTTTTCTGACATGAGGGGGTATTCTTGATTTTTCCTAGTGAGAAAGAGATTTTCTGATTATGCCGACATCACGTGAACGCAGCATTCACTGCAGGCCATTCGGGTCTCATAGTGGGAGCGAGGCACTGCCGTGCTGACAAAAATATATATGTTATTAAATATATATGCTTTTTGTCATGATATCGGACTTATCGGAATTACGTCATAATTTCCTGTTATCGGCCCGATAGTTATCGTGCACCCCTACTCTCAATAATGGACCCATTTCAAAATCTGTAGTCACTTAGACACAAAAACATAGGAAAATACGCTCCAAGTTCGGAATTACACAAATGTTCCTCTACAGTACAAGAGAGGATGGTGAAGGATGACATGCCACTTAAGCTCTTGTTAAAATGTTCAGATGTGAGAAGCAGTTGGGCAATTTGAGCCCAAATGAACCTAATACTATACAATAAATGCAACAAAGTAAACTTTTTGAGGTCACTCTCCAGACTCCCAGTGCACCAAAACCACACAGCTTGCTGGAGGGTAGTTCAGATGAAATTTATCTGTCTGGCAGCCAATTGGATTGTCCCCAAAACTGAAAAGGGAACGAGCCAAGTATTTTCCCACCATACCACACCACCTACCTGCAAACTACATTACTTGGTCTGTCTCTCATTCTCTCTGCCTTTGTCAATGTCGCTCTTATCTGCTTCACACAAACCCTCCAATCACTTCAGTTATTCTTTCTTCTTGTCTTTCCATTTTCTCGCTGCTTTGGGTTTTCTTTGTATCTTTGTGTCATTTACAGCCTTTCAACTACCACTTTGTGTGTGTGTGTGTGTGTGTGTGTGTGTGTGTGTGTGTGTGTGTGTGTTTCAGGAACTAGCCTATCTTTTCGCTGGCATCAAGACAATGACACACAATCCAAGCAGATTACTTTGTATTCAAAGCACATGAAAATAATGGTGCATGTGTGTTAATGTGTGAGTGTACGCAGTGGTGACGGTAGTATGGCGCTGTATAATTGTCCTTGTCCATGCTCTGTCATTATCAGGCCTTCTGCTCTGTGGATTTGTGTGTGTGTGTGTGTGTGTGTGTGTGTGTGTGTGTGTGTGTGTGAGAGAGAGAGAGAGAGAGAGAGAGAGCACACACTCAGAGGCAACCGCTTCTGCTTTGATTAAACTACTAATTATTGATCGGGCAGCAGCAGACCTACAGAACTGACATTATCCCTCTCTGCATGCATGTGTGTGTTATTGTGTGTGTGTATGCGTGTGATCTTGCTGGTTATTTCCCAGCTGCGTTTTTTTTTAAAAATATTTTTTGTTGTTTAGCTCCCATTCTTATTTGTTTTAGAGGCTCTAATTGATTAAATTTAAGAAACAACACTGTTCAGTGATAGGAGCAGGGAAGAAAACCATTGGAAGGATTAGGAAATTGTTAAGAAGCTGATAAAATCGCAGTGTAAAGTGGATGCAGGAGCAATGATCTCCAAACACTGAATAACAGGGAGTTAACAAAGGGCTGCAGAGTAGATTGTGCATGGAGAGAGTTTGTGGATGAGCGTGATCTTGTTAAACATTTTGTGCTTGGTGAATTAATGCAATTATATGTGCTGTTAATGCTGTTCAATTTATGTCAATTCCACTGTACTTGACCACTTTGTGAGCCAACAGAAGGGCTTTAATGGACTTTGTGTTGTCTAGGATACGTTTGCATCATTGACTCTGGTTTAACGGCCCTATTTATGTAGGTTTGTTATTACGGGTGTTAAATCATGCCAATTAGACAAAAGTCATTAAGCCATTTTCACTCCACAATTAAGTTACTTTATTTATCAAGTAGAGATAATAACTTTTGGCAATGAATAAATCAGGTTTATTAAATGTCCAAACAATTCACTTCACAGTGGTTTTGAATGCTATGAGATGGGATATCACAAACCAGCAACCTTGAGGGAAACAGTAGAGCAATGCTATTTAGGCTACAAAAGTAATATGTACTTGCATGCATTTGATTGATCAGTGCCGTGCTTTGTGGTCATTGTGGCAAATGTCCTGTTTTATTGCCAGTGTTTTGTTTTTTGCCAACCTTCTGTGTAATCTCATTGAAATGAATGAGGCTGCATTTTTTTCACGCAGCACCATTGTCAGGCTGAACTAAATCTGATTATACCATCAACAACTGGCCAAGATTTTCAGTAATCAATCTGTGTTTCCCACAGAATTAAAGTGAATGTGTGGCAGTTGCTGAAGAAATGCATGCATCATCCTGTGCTACCTCTCTAAACTCAGAGGTTTTTGCAGGTCTATGAATGCAGCACAGGCCTTTCCTCAACAGCAGTTTATGACTTGTAGAGTGGTTAATTGATTTGTTGATCCCTTCAGAGCGAATCAAATCAGTGATTGATGATCAGTGGGTGAGAGGAGCAGTTGCAGTGAATCAATGCAAACTTGTACACCCCGCATAGTTAATGGTTGAGTTTCACTTTCACTACGGCTGATGTTCTACTGCTCCATCTGTGCCCAGAGTGTGCTCTGCACTCCGAGAGTGGAACGGTTTATATATTCTAAGAGTGCTCCTCATAATGGTCTAGCTCCAAAAGAATTAAAAAACCTATTTGTAGTGGCAGATATTTTAATCTGATTCATATTTATTTCAATGTAAACTTAATACCTTTGAGTGAGTTTATGATCATTGATCATTGAAAAGTACACCACATCAATGATCAGTGAATCAAGAAAATAATAGAGAGATAAATTGAAAAAGAAAAAAGTTGTTTCTTTCTTTCTTTCTTTAGACGTAGAGTTTGAATGAGGCCATAAAAGGTTTGTTTTTTATTCAGAAATCTCCACCAACAACTTCTTTCACTTCATAATTCTTCCTCCTAATTCCTTATACCTGCAAAGTCGGACTAACTCACCTCGATAATGCAGCTGAGGGTCGATTTACTCTGTCATGTACAGTATATGCTTACCATTGCCCGCGGAAGTTGAAATACGTTATCAGCCTCAGTTAGTATACTGGGATGATTGTATACTGGGACAAGGACAATAGTTCAATTAAACGGACTAATGGAGCCATAACTTATCTGTGCATGTAAACGTACTGACTTAAGCATTTAGCTCAAAACTTACAGTCCGACATCCACGTACCTGTTGACTCTTTGAAGCTAGTAGCTAATTACCTAGTAAGCTAATTAGGGACAGGAACTTGTTGTCTTGTTGGTAAAACAAATTTGGATACATAAAGGCTAAAGGATGTTAAAGGCTTTGTTATAGTCCGACCTCGCTTGTCGTGCTGCTGCATTGTGGTCAGCTCTCCTGCTATGACCTCTTAGCCTCTTCTGTAATGGATTTCTCTGTGTATGATTGTCTTGTGGTGGCTCTCAGAGAGAAGCTCTTGGTCTTTGACACTAAAATGTGAGGTTAACCACTAGCTGAAGCATTTTCCATTACCATACTTTTGTGCAGCAGCTGATAATAGCACCAGGTCATCCACAAAAAACATTCAGCAAAAGAAAATGTGAGATCGATTAGTAGTTTTACTTTAAGGTGAGATTTTTGCATCAAGTTAAGAAAAAGAATCTGATGACTGAACATTTTTTTTATAGTTAACATCTTTTCAACCTGAAATTGAGAAACACAGATGGCTGCTGTCAGTCTTCTTGTTTAATGTGTCACTGTCACCTTGTCAGCCTATTCTAGTCTCTCCGCTCCTATCTATGTCGTACACTGTGTGTGTGTGTGTGTGTGTGTGTGTGTGTGTGTGCATGAGACAGACTGTTTCCCTGTTGGATATGCACTTGATAGAGAAACACACACATGCACACACCGCTGCTGTCAATACTTTTCCTGCGCGGCGCACTGACAGAGGCAGTGGAGCTCGACTGACACAATTACACAGGTTCATACAGGAGGAAATGCAATCATTGTTGCTGCGGGTAACAGCAAGCAGGGACTGTCAGCCAGTCAACCCCCAACACACACACGAACACACACACACACACAGAGCCCAGTGTGTGGACTCAGCCGCCAGATGTTATACAAGCTCCTTTTCTCCAATCAAATGTACCCACAGCAGGGTCCAACAAAACATATTTTCCCCACTTGACCAGTAGATTTAGATCGGCCCTTGTATGTTCACTGGCCCTGCACTCAGAAAGTGAAAACAACTTTTTTCTCCCATAATTTTGTTGATTTATTATACATTATATGTACAATGGTGAAGTTCAGCTTAGATTTGGTTGTTGTCCTTTAGTTATCGATATGTAATAATGATATACAAATTTGTACAAAACATACCAAAAACACTGTTTTCCATCCAGGAGTAATGCTGCTCTTTTTCTCTTTATAGCCTTCTTTAGCTGACATTTTATTCAAGTACCAGTAAGAGGCTAAGGCAGGCAAGAAGTCATTTTTGCTTGATGTTAGATATGTATTAGGGATGCACAATATTGGATTTTTTTGCAGATATTCAATATGCTGATATGTAACAGCTCATCTCGCCGATAACTGATACCGATATTGATATATATCCACTTTTTTCCCATCTAACTTTAGTGATCAGCAAGTCTCTTCTGTAGTTGAATTAACATCATATAATGCATACCTTTATTGTGATAGCCCCCCAGCAAATAGACATAAAATGCGATACATGATGTGCAGTATGATATGAGAATTTTAAAAAGGACTGTATTTTTGACAGCATTGTAAATCATTCTGTTGGGATTTTTGAATACCCTTTTACACTGTAATATGGTGATGCTGCCCAAGCCTACTGCCCACAGCGTGCGTGTGTGTTTGTGAGCCGGCAGGTAGCTTTTAATAGGAGGCCCATTCTGCCGCCATTCATATTGTCGCCCTCTCTCTCTCTCTCTCTCTTCCTCTCTCTCTCTCGACCTTTTTCAGTTCTGCTTTTCTTCCCACCATTCAGACATAACATTCAGCATGAATGAAAAGAGCGTGCATGTGTGTTAAATGCAAATGATATACAAGTCTTTTCTTCACTGATGTAGTAATCAGTTGTGTTGCTTCTGGTTGCATTATCATAATTGCTAACTGCAGATTAGAGCCTATCCACATTTTGTTGACCGTCACATCAGTGTTGATTGTTTGCACGTCATCATTGTTTTTCCCACAACCTGTTCTGATTATGGCTCTGAAGGCAGGATAGGTTAATCAGTGCAGCAATTATGGGGGGCTCTTCCTCAAGTGATAAAGATAAAAAGATAAAAAGCAACATAAAGCGTGTTATTAAGGTGTTAGGCCACCACAGGTCTCCAGAAAAGCTTCAAGGCTCTTTGCAATTGGAGACTACTGGAGGGATGAACGTCTGTTTCCTTATTTTTCTGCCGAACACATTTTGTAAAACAACCATCCCTCTTTGCTCTGTTTTTCTGCATACCTCCTAACCTTCTGCACTCGATACCCCACCTGTTAAATGACTGTTCTGATTGGTTATAGAGGCCTGAATGTCAGATTAAGAGGCTCATGGAACAGTTTGCATACATTAGTTTTAATGTAAAACATATTTCACTACACACCTAAGCTAATAACCATTTTAGTATGAAAAGTTATTGGACGAAATTGCTGCAGGTATAGTTGTTCAAGGTTGGTCAAACCTCCATTTACCACAGCTGAGTGGATGCATAGATAAGTTTTAGAGTAGGCTTCTTATTTCAGTCCAGCACACATGCAACAACATTAGCATACATTTCGGGTCCTCTTTCTGGTCGCCTGATGAGAGTAAAGCTGTATTCACACTACAAGCGACACTGCAACAGCGTACTCAGCTACGTTATTGCTGAGTCACTGTTGAAGTGTTGCTCAAATACTTATTAACATCATTGATGCACAATAATATTGGCACGGTATTGGTATCGGAAGATATTGAAATATCCATATTTGCAAACATGCTGATTTCTGCTGATATGACCAATTTCTTTACTTTAATTGACAAAGTCAACATGTACAAAACATAACCCCTAATTTGAAGTATTTTTCTTATTTTGTACAATGAATGAATATTACATAAATTGAAAAACATTGCATTTTATATCACTACCTGCTGGTGGGCCATCACAATATGCGTATGCATAATATGATGTTAATTTCACTACAGAAGAGAACTGATGATGACTAAAATTAGGTAGGAATAAAAAATAATATTTACCAGCTTGTTGCCAGCTTTGTTTGTCTGCTGTTTGGTGCTGAGAAGGTAGTGTATGGCGGCCTGTTGTAGCCAAAAATAACGCTAATAAACGCTGTGAAACTGAACTGAAGTTGTGACCGGTGAGTTGAGAGATGCTTAAATGCTTTTTCTTTAACATCACACCAAGTCATTTGTTCTAATGTTATTCTAGAAATGGACAATAGCAGCTAGAAACAGTTGTTCCTCTGATTTATTCCTCTAATGCATTTTCACTGAATTATTTTACACCTTCAGCTGAAAAATACTGACAGAATCACATAGCACAAAGGCAACTGCAGCTGCAATCTGCCCACCTGTGATGATTTACAGGAACTGCAGCTGTGAAAATTTAAGAGCCACTGCGTGCCATAATTGCCAATACCACTAGTGTGAGACAGAGTTAAAGATAACCAGTTGTCTCCAATGCAACAGGAATGTTTGCTTACAGTAATTACGCTAATGCAGTGTAATCATTTCATAATGACCGAAGAGAAAGCTTGGATTTTGAAAGGGTAGTCACATCATCAAAGTGAACTCATATTAATTCTCGTCGTTTTTTTAGTTTACCAGACATAATGTGTGTTCTCTACTGTTATAATTGTGGGATTATTGGGATTATGAGGGAGTGGAGTTTAGTGGAGATTAAGGCTGAGTTCACATATTGTCAGCTGGGTTAAAGACATCCCTCATGCACACACACACACACACACACACACACACACACACAGGCCTGGGGTGTGTGAGAGAGAGTTTATCAGCACATGTATCCTTGTGTGGCTTTTTTGTCAGTGGATGCTCATTCATGTATGTACCACTCTCTCTTTTCTCTCTCTCTCTCTCTGAGGGTAATGAATGGAAACCTCCATGCGTGTGCGTGTCTGCCCATGTATGTTAGCGAGGCAACAACACAAACAGTACGACCCACTTGTTTTGTCTGGCTTTGACGTCGACCAAAACCCCCAACAGCCATTATCAGTGCAAGCAGGTGTCTGTTGTCTGTGCGTGCGGGGCGACTGAAGCAATCTGATTGGCTGCTGGACAGTCCCCCTCGATCACCAGGGGCAACCAACAGCCTGATCACTTGTCACTGCAAAAGATGTGCGGAGCGTGAGGTGTGAGAGACAAAGAGAGGGATGACAGAGGGAGGGAGAGGAGGAGGAAGCGGAGGTGAGAGGAGGGCGAGATTCTCGCTGAGAGGCGTGAGAAAAACACTAAGAGCAAGCCGTTCGGGAAAGGCGGCGACAAAGTGTTTACCACTGTGATGGCATGCTGGTGTTCTTAAGGCCAGTCGCCCCAATTGGCAGATGGGCAGCTTGTCAAATGTGCTTCGCGCTCTAAAGGGCTTGAGGGCGTTCTGCACAGCAGCACGTATTGATATGAAAGGGAGCTCATTCACAATGGCCTCTTTCTGCTTGAATGACTAGCTGAAAAAACAGTGCAGATATACACACCGAAATACACACAAGCGTGACAATGAATGGGAAGGAGGACGTGTGATGGGGTGAGGTGGTCGACTGTATGAAGGGCAACCTGAAACGAGACTCATTTTCCAGGCAGGCAGGCGAGTGAGATGGAGAGTTGGGGGTTAATTCATGAATTGAGTCATGACTGATGTAAATATAGGGCTCCGACAGATGTTAGAATGAAATGTTTAATCAACAGAAAAAGGTTAGTGGAGCAATCTTAAAACACAGTTGGACTCTCCACCACTTCCTTTCTTTCTTTTGATTGCTCCCAGTGGTGTAATGTATTACACTTTCAGATTCTTCCCTATAAACCTGACTGCTTTTTCAACTTTTTGTGAGTTGAAGGTGGTGGTAAAGTTAGCAGCTAGCTTATGAACATAGTGGAGCAAAGAGCAGGAGTTAGTGGAGAACGAAACAGAGCTAAAAGCAGAGCAAGTACTGGACTTCTGTTCATCAGGTGGCCAGAAAAACAACTTCTAATCAATGCTAATGTTGCTCCATGTGTGCTGAATGTGTAAATAAGAAACAACTTGTAAAACATATTCACATCTACCACCATTTTTTTGTTTCTCTGTCCCAAAGTAGACAAAACAAGAAGTGAATGCAATAACCTCGCCTATAAAAGTTCGGCAAAGAGATTTATATATGATACTGACTTAGCTAGCCTAATTTCCACAGGCAGGTCTTCTAGAGTCTTATTGCCTGATGCACAGTTTCTATCCTCATATAAACTCATATGGACTTAAGGTCAGAAGTATACCAAGCAGCCAGATCATAAAGTGCCTTAAAAGAGCCTTCTTATGGTCTTAAATTCAATATCACTGTGTATTTTGCGGGTCTTAGAAGGTTATAAATCTGGATTTGTGTCAGCTGCAGGTTGCTTGAATGCTGTACAGGGAGAGATGACAGATGAAGAGACTGAGGGAGGAGAGATAAACAGAGAGAGAAGAGATAAGGATAGAGAGATGTTTACCCTAATGCGACATCAGTGAAGCTGATGGCAGATCGACACAGGAGTCAACACACGGTTCACACAGATTAACTTGCAATAGGCTCATCTTCATTCATCACCCTGCTTGTCGTCCCGACGCACACACATACACAAACGTATACACACACAAAAAGAAAGACTGGTGTCGGCATTATTACTGAGGATCATCAGTTTTTATGGTGCAAGAAGCAGAAATTTGAAATGACTTCGAACCATAGCAGTCCCTCTGAGTGAATTAATGAAAAGAGACTGCTAATGTTCTAATGTTACACTTGGCAGATCCAATCACATTATCATTGCAGTGTAATTTTCTATTAATTAAGATTATCAGATACCTGTACCTGTTGTTAATGGGATCTCAAAGGCAATATCACTGAATTCACATTAGTGTTGAATCTGGAGTTATTCTGACTGTATTTTTCATTTAGGATAAAAGAAGGTTTTTTTTTTTCACTTCTATTCGCTATGTTTAATTTGGCTACAGGAATGGCAGTGAAAATGTGAGTCGTGCTATTGTTCAGATGAGGTAATATTGGTGCAAAATTGGCCCCTTTCCATGCAAATAAGCTTCATGGCAAAAACAGTCCAATTCACAATGTTGAGCGCTAAAAGCCACATGAAGTTACAGTGAAATTACTGTTTTAGCATCTTCGTGGAGTGGGTTGTAACTGAAGCGTGTTGGGGTGTCACGCCTACATGCAGCACCAACAGTACAGACAGACTGGGACATTAAATCCCAATATATTTTTTCCTCTGTCATGTTTAAATTCCCTGCCTTAAGTTTTGAGGAATGCCCCTGCAGCTCATCAGTCAGGACTTGTACCTCGTGGTCTGAATTTATTTATCTAATTCTCTCTGCCATTGTTTTGCCTTTATTTCTAAACAGCAAATTGGACTCGGCCTTAATACTTAATTAGCGTGTTTATGCTGTATTATCATCAGCGCAATGACTTTTGTAAATCGGACCTTGAGACCGGGCAAGTGATGCCTAATTCATCGTGCTGTTAGCGTTTGCAGTCCGTTCTTTGTGAATTCACCCATCTATGTGCTTCTTGTTTTTATCATGCTGGTTTATGCAGGGGTCGAGATTTTAGTGATTTTATTGGTGAGTGAAAAGGGCAGCACAAAAATAACAAAAACAGTGTATTGACAGGTAATGCATACATGAGGGTAAATGGAGATGGGAATTTAGAAAAAAACGGACAAGACAGGACAAAACAAAACAAAAAGAGAACAAACATACAAAATAATAATCAGGCATAATAGGTTTTTTTCTGTTGTTGATATGCAAACGGGTTTATATGCTTAAAGGCGCATGCGTGTCTGCAGCCAAGATAGAAGAGAGAAGAAGGGCTGAGCAAACAACACTAAGAGGAAAATACACAATTTAGATAATTAGAGTAGGGATATATATAATATTGCATATACATAATAGTGAATAGAACAAAAATGAAATAAAAATAACAAAAAAGGGAAGAAAAAACGAAACTGAATAAATAGCCAAAGAGAAAAATAAAAAGACAGTGGAGCTGGCGAGATGGTGATGGTGGCAGTGGTGGGGGCAGGATTTAAGGATGAGATCAGACTAGACCCTGCAGGGTGCGCAGCTTTCCCCTCACAGTCGACAGAATGCAATTTGCTTCTCAGCTTTGCATCTTTAAAACTTAATTAGTGTGAAAACCAGCAGGGCACCAGTTGAGGACGAAAGGACGTATTTTTGATAAAGGATCTGCTTGTGACTCACGTGACCTTTTTTGTGTTCACAGAGGAGCATTTTCCGAGGTGGTCCTGGCCCAGGAGAAGCTGACCGGTCGGATGTTTGCGGTGAAGTGCATCCCTAAGAAGGCCCTGAAGGGGAAGGAGAGCAGCATCGAGAACGAGATCGCCGTGCTGAGGAAGTGAGTGCAGTTATAAAAACACATTCATACACAGGCGCACAAACCTCCTAATTCCTGGTTACCGGGGCAACTGTGCATCTCCTCTCTCTTCCACACATCACAACCCCCTCCCAAAAAACCCCCCGCCCCCAGGTCACGATCCACAGCCCACCTACCACACATCTACACATCACGACTGAAACTTCTGTCTGTCTGAGCACAAAACAGCTGCGCGGTATTAACCACAAGAATTCTGTAGTGAACTCTGTGAAGACACTGCTTCTTTGTTGTAAGTAAATGTGAGTGGTCCAGTCAATATAGAGGAAATGTATTGATTTCTAAAGGCTGAATTCATAAAAGAACACATTAAAGAACAAATTATTCAGTCAATGAGTCAGAACTGCGCTCGCTGCAGTGAAAGACATCCATTATCAAAGTACGGTGGTGTATTTAGGCAATTGCAGTTAAAAAAAATATATACGGAGTCGCGGAAGGCATAATATTCTAAGAATAACAACATCTGAATCTCCAGGATTAACGTGGTGAATTTTAAAGAAGAAAAAACCTTTACAAATTTATGAGAAATAAAGTGGACTATAATACATGTTCTAAAGTCATAAATCTGCAGGGTTACTTTTTCTTTGGTCACATCTTCGGCTTGATATTTTTCAAAAACATGGAAAGGAGTCGATGAGCAATGAAAGAAGGAATGATCCAAAAAATAGCAAGAAATAAGCGAAAAGGGCAAGAAAATTACCTGAAAATTGGTTTTAAAAAAGAAAAGAAAAAAGAAAGAGAAGTTAAAAAAAATGAACTAGGCAACAAGATGTGGAAAAAGTGCCTTAAAAATGATAATAATTCTGTAAGATAATTTTAAATATGTAATTTGTTAGACATTTTACCCTTTTTTATTTTATTTTTTTCTAAATATACTAATTTGCAAGTTGCTAATTGCCATTTTTCTTATGTTTTTGAAAGAAAGTGCACCAATTTGGGTTCAAAGGTTTAAATACTAAATAAACAGGGATTGCCACATGCACTCATTAGTGAGGAGGTGCAAGCGTATGGACGCACAAAAGCTTTCACCCTTTCATCCAAATGGACATGTTGTTTTCTCCTGAATAGACAAATCACCATGACATCACAACAACACAGTCACTTCCAGATAGACAACTTGCAATTGCGGAGCTTTGTGAAATCAGCAAATATGTTTATTTCTGTTGTCATTTTCCGCTGTAACTTCATCATTTAAAGATATGTAGTTAAACACTTTGGTCCAAGTGATCAGATGCATTTCTGTGCTTATTTTATGTACTTGTTGCTTTGCTATTACTTTCGATAAACCAAATCTACCGGCACGGAAGCTCAGCAATGTACTGCTGTGAACCGGGCCGCAGTAAAATATATTTAAGTCATCTAAAAAAGAGAAAAAGGCAATGAGCAGCTTAACTGGCCAGAATGGCCAGAAATTTAGCAAGTAAATATTAAAAAGAAAAGCAGAGAGAAAAAAAAAGAAAGCAGCCTAAAAATTTGTAGCATCATTTTAAATGTATAATTATAAGAATGATAAATATATTTTTCTGGATATTTTTCCCTAGTTTTTGGATCATTTTTAATCATCGCTCCCTGGCTAATTTTAGGTCATTTTCTTGCCACTTTTTGATCATTTTTATTGCTTTTTCTGGACATTTTTAGCCAAGCTGCTCATTTAACCAAACCAATTTCCTCAGGTTGCAGAGGTTTAAATGCTTGTGAAAGCCATCTGAACGCAGCACAACAAAACGGAAAGGGATTAACACAGAGCCATGAGAACAACTAGATGGTTAGTAGTCAGTGAGAGCAGCTAGTAACATGCCAGGAAGGTAAATTAGATCGTCTTCAGAAAACTTTCAGAATTAAAAAACACTCTTTGTCTCCCTCTTACACACAAGCATGTAACCACATGATTACACAAAAATGTCAAACTGCTTGGCTTCTCTGCGCAGTGACAATACAGATGTATTATTCTAATAGGTCCATTAAATTTGTTGGTTTGGCCACCCTGGGTAGAATTAGAGAAAATGAGAACTGCTTCCAGTAATGAAGGAGAGATGCAGACTTTTATTTAGACAAATGAGTGTCATTACAGCAAACAAATGAGAGCATAAGTGAGCAGACTGGCAGTCTCTATCAGCCCCGTTCACTGTGAGACATCCGGGCGGCCTTGGAGGAAAATCTGACAGATTACTTTACGGCACAAACCAAGAAGACGATGATGCTCACCCCACAGCAAACAGAGCTTTCAGAGAAGCTTGTGGCAGCAGATGGTGGAAAAAATTCCAAATAAACCAAGACATTTTGAGAAATGTGGTCTTTATTTTGAAGAACCCACACTAACAACATCACCTGCATTACAGTAGGTCGACAGCATCATTCTCATAGTTGACATTTCTGTCTTATTTCCCATGGTTCCAGATTTCTAGGGAATGTCTCAACCTGAGTACAAAAATAGCTGGCGTGCAAAGCAGCAGTCTCATTAGCTTTCAGGTATTGTACCAGGATAGAAAAGCAAATTCCTCTTGTAAATAGTGCAGGAAATAATTAACCCCCTAAAAGCTGAGCAAATTGCCTTTAATTCTCGCAAAAAAATGAAAAAAGGGAATGAGTAACAAAAAATCACCCCAAAATTTGCAAGAAATTAGAAAAAATGAAGAAGAAATTACCTGAAATTAGCACAAAAAAAGAAAAAAAATTGAAAGAACACAAAATTAAATAAATTAAATAAAAATAATGTATAATATATATAATAAATAATAATAATAATAATAATAATAATATTATTATTATTATTATTATTATTATTAAGGGTTTTTACGTAACCTAATTTTAAAAACAGAATTAATAATGATGATAATAATAACAATTCTTGTTGTTGTTATTATTATTATTATTATAAAAGGGTTTTTTCTGTTATCTCTATATCTAAATCATCAATAAAAACAGAATAATAATAATTATATATATATATATTGTTCGTTTGTTTGTTAGTTTGTTTTATTTTTTTTCCATTGTTATAAGATAATTTTCTAATGATTCTGTCTTACTTTTTAAAGCTAATTATCATGTCTTTTTCTTGTCACCTTTCACAAATCTTTTAGCAATTTGTGGGACAGATCAGGCCAAGTTGCTGATTCCTTTTTCTCCAATAGTTTTTGAAAGAAATCAGGTTTAAATACCGAAATGCATCTGAACAACAGCACAAGAAAACTGATGTCTATCCAAGTTTAAAAGGGTTAATAGTTTGGTAAGCAGCAAATGCTCACAATTGTGAAGCTGAAATCAGAGAATGTTTGTCAATTTTACTTGATAAATGACTTAATAATTAAATGCTTACTAAACAATAAATCAACTTATTTCAGCTCAGATCAGAGCTAACATTATATGATTTATTTAAAAAGATAAATAAACAATCTGTCAGTGCAGAACAGATCCATCTGCACAGCAGTAATAGAGGACACATGCAGGAGAAATCCATGAATGACAGCAACTAGCTGAATCATAAAGCCCATGATGTATGAGAGTGTTTTTCTGAATGCATCCTGGCTCTCCTCTTCCATTACACTCTCCTCATTATCTCCAGCAGGGCTTAAATACACACACATTATCCCTTTTCAACCTGTGTGCCTGTGTATATGTGTGTGTGTGTGTGTGTGTGTGTGTGTGTGTGTGTGTGTGTGTGTGTGTGTGTGTGTGTGAGTGTGTGTGAAAGAGTCACGTCTCAGCTCTGCGGTTCATTGCCTGCTTGCCATCGCAGAGGTCGCACGCGCTCTAATAAGTGTTAGATGCTCACATGCGCACCTGCTGCTGTGCATTCCTCTTTGTGTGTGTGTGTGTGTGTGTGTGTGTGTGTGTGTGTGTGTGAGAGAGAGAGAGAGAGAGAGAAAGAGAGAGAGAGAGAGAGAGAGACCAGGGGGAATTACCTCTGTTCACAATGAAAAAGATGATTAACCCACACACCCACACACAAAATCAATCGTGTTTCTACAAGGTATGAGGTGTTAGAATAACGAATGTACACCTACACACGCGCACGCACACACATACACACACACGCATATAAGGATGGAAACACCCTCATCACAGAGCTGTAACCATGGAGAAGAGCTGACAGAAATGAGCAGAGCGGTGAGGGGAAGATGAAAATGGGTTTTAGGCAAAATGGCCCACTGCGATCATAAGATTGTTGGCTCAAATCCCTCGAGGTTTTACGCCGAGGAGCAAAAAGAAAATGTTGTAGTAATGTAGTGTTAAAGTCCATTCTTGATGTCCTAGCAAAAACATCTCAATTCAAGGTACATTTACATTTTACTTCCTATTTTTCACAGTGCTTTCAACCACACCTCTTCTTCAGATGTCACTGGGCCTCCAGACACAATAAACTCCCCTTATAATCCATTTAGTAGCTTTCAGTCACATCATTTGATCTTCATCAGCAGATGGTGTTTACTGTCAACTGGGAAATTTGAGCATCCACATCTCCATACTGGACAACCTTTCTGCAGATGAAGATCATGTAATATGTTCAAAAGCTCCAAACAAGCTTTTAAATGGACCTTTAGCTGTGTGGATACTGAAATTTGTGTTATAGGGCACCCTAACTTAACACTGCTACAGTGTCAGTGTGGATTATCAGTTACAGTTATGTTTATTATTTCGCAGAAAATGAATTAGGATTGAATGTCATTTATTTCTGTTAATGGGTTATTGAATGATGTAAGATGTGTTGAAATAAACACTCTACTGACGGTTTGTCTTTGCAGGATCAAGCATGAGAACATTGTGGCACTGGAGGACATCTATGAGAGTCCTGACCATCTCTACCTGATCATGCAGCTGTGAGTTGAAGTTTTATGTTCTTTTTTTGTTGCTCTGTGCTTTTGGAAGATTGGTGTGTGTGTGTGTGTGTGTGTGTGTGTGTGTGTGTGTGTGTGTGTGTGTGTGTGTGTGTGTGTATGTGTATCAGTATGAGAGAAAACGGACCCTGTGTCCCTGCGGTCTAGCACAGACAGTATGGAGGAAAATAAAAGTTGGGGTTTTTTTTAACATTAAAGCAAGTAAACATATTCTAGTGGAAACCATAAATACAAGTATGAACTTATAATAATAATGTATTTACATAATTTGTAATATTTAAGCTCTGCAGCAGCTTTGATTAACTGTGGAGCACAAAAAGGTCTCTTTCTGAACCTAAAAGCCAGTTCCACTGGAAGGTGAAGGTTTTTTGTGGAGTTAAATGTGTCTGTTTCCTGACTTATTTATAAGGAGAAAGTTGTGGTTTCAGACATTTCTCTATTAAACATGCAGAGCGGTATGACTCAGCTTTCAACTTTTCACCAAGTGTTCCCTCACAGGAGAGAAAAACGCGGCCTGTGACCAGGTAATTTGACTTTTAGACACCTGGGCTAATGCAAAGATGCTAATCAATGGCATTATGGGAAATGTAGGATACAGCATTGTTAAAGCGTGTACCGTATAAGAGTCGAGTAAAAGTTTATGCTGTTGGAAGTGTTTGATTGTTGTCCTGACAGATTTTTAGTTTTTATATGAAATATAGACAAAAACAGAAACTCTCAATTTATCATGTGTGTTTATTGTTTTATTTTTTTGTTATGTTTGATTTTTCAAAATAGAAATAAAAGAGATCTTTTCAGAGAAAATATAAGACCATAAGAGCAATTTCTCTGTCGATGCAGAGTACAATTTTCTGATTTGATTCTCATTTTGATAGTTGATAGATAGCTTACAGAGCAGTTTGTAAAAACTGCAATGTTTATTTGTGTTATTTATTTAAATATATATATATATATACATATATATATATATTTATAAGCCAGGGATTCATAAAATTCCATCTCTGTCTTTTTCACACTTTTAATTTTATTCTTCTGCCCACCCACCTATCACCACACACACACACACACACACACTTATATTCCAGCTCTACTGAGACAACAACAGCTCACACACTAACACAAAAGAAAGCCCACCCGTCCTCCCACACACATACAAACACACCACGCGGCTATAAGGCCTGGATTACATCAGCAACATCTCTGCTTTGATGGTCAGCTGTGGAAGGAAGCAGGATGGCCCGGGGTTCACCCATGGGTGCCCTACTAACCTCCTCTGCAAGGTTGCTGCTGCTTACGTAAGGGCTGGAAGTTAGGCACTTGTACTGGAAACATTTCAGTCAAGTTCAGGAGAAAGTCACGGCTGCCGATTACACAACAGTGGTTATGTTTACGATCTGACGTTTGCAAATTATCTGTTCGCCTACAATACATGGGTCCTTCTACACCAACTCTGGTCAAAATACAGGGATGAGTTTTGTCTTGTGATACCGTAAAGCCTTAACGTTTTTAGTTGTACTTCATGGAATAAACTCTTGAGCCTTGGAAACCTCGGCAAATTGTATTGATTTCTTTTGAAAACATGGAGGAAAAAGGGACTGACTAACCTGGTAAGAAATGTCCCACAAACTGCAAGGAATTATGTAGAGTTGACAAAAAAAATTACTTAAAAATTAGTTAAAAAATAAGGCAAGGACTAGTAATATTAATATGAATCCCCCCCCGAAAAAAAGAGAAAAAATGTCCAAAAAACTCTATCTGTAATTATAATAAAAGATATATTTAAAATAATGTTCCTGGAAAAATATAATAAATGTTCAAAATGAGTATATATTTTTCCAGAGCATTTTTAGGTCTTTTTTTTTTCAGACAATCTTCTTGTAACTTTTGACCGATCCTTGATTTTTGGACCATGTCTTGTTTAGTTACTTGTCACCTTCTCCTCATGTTTTTGAAAGAAATCAAATCAGTTTGCTGAGGTTTCAAAAGGTTAAACCTGAATCAGAATTTACACGTTTTTGTCTACAATGCACTGCATTTATGATAATGGACTGGTAGGCTTTAAGCTTGTCAAAGGTTTGTAGCAAACAGAGCATTATATGTTTTCATAGACAAACCACAGGAACTTTAGGCTCACAGTGTATCACAAATTAATAGTAACGACTGTGGAGGAAAACTGGCAAACATGCTGGTGTCGGTGACAAAGTGTTAGAAGCAGAGATTTCCTGTAGTTGAAACACATTGTTGTGGTGTGGCTGTACAGTAGTAACATTCTCAGTGATAGGTTAATAAGATTTGTCTCTAAATAGGTTACTGTGGCATACAGTAGTTACGTCAGGCCTCATCTGATAATGGAAGCTTTAACTGACATCACTGATATTTAATGATATTTATGTTCAGCAGCACTGACATTTTCAGTCCAGGCTAAAGGCATCCATCTAAAGAAAACTGCAGTGTTTTTGCTGTACGTGTAAGGCTTAAGGCATTAGGGATACTATTTCCCTGTTCATTTATATTTAAAGGGACAGTTCAACCAAAAATCAAAAAGGCACATTTATCTGTCGTGCTATTTATCAGTCCAGTTTTTTTTGTTGTGAGGTGATCAGTGTTGGAGATATCAGCGGCGGAGATGTTGCCTTCTCTCCAATGTCTAGATTGCACTCGGCTTGTGGTGCTCAAAGCACCAAAAAAAAAATGTATATTTGAAAAACTCAACAACAATGTCTCTTTCCTGAAGTAATGATAATCCACAGACACTGTTGTGAGCAGTTTCATGTGGGAACTATTCTCTTTCAAAGTTAGGGGCTTCTTTATTTGTAAGATAATTATTTATTAGTATTATTACTGGTGTCATCATTAACTGCGATTAACTATGGAAATTCTGCGAGTCATCGTGATTTAAAAAATTACACCTGCTAACAGTGACATGGTGAGATGTAAACATTAATACTGTCCTTATTGGCTGAGCTGTCACGTCAGCTCAGTGGTGATAGCTGTGCTTGCAGTTGGACTGGACCCAAATTTTTGGATATTATTTATTTATTTATTTTTTATATTCTTTATTTAGTAGTTTAAGAAAATCATACATACCGTACGACAACATAAAAATTATATATATTCAATCATAAAGAAAATTTTAAAAAAGACAGTAATAATAATAATAATAATACTAAAGTAATAGTAATACTATGGGAATAAATAAATAGATAAATATACAAAACAAAAAAGAAAAGACAAATAATATACCTGTGTCCCACAACCCTCATCTGGAAAGGTGGTCTAGGAAGCCCATTGTTCCCCTCTGTATGTGGACCCATATCATATAACAAACAGAAAAATTCTCCCCGATCGTCCGCAAAGCTCTACAGCTTTTGTGATTAATTGCTTAGGTCTGGATTTGTTTCTTGTTTTCTTCTTCTTTTTTAAAAATTCATTTCTTTTCCAACTGTATTTCTGTTTATGTTCGTTACTTTTATTTCTAACCCGAGATTAGTTTTCAGAAAATCTTATTATATATATGTTATAAATGTTCAAGTATACAAAACTCCAGCCAAATTTTGGGATATTCTGGTATTCATTACTTGGGTGGGTCTTCGGTTTTCAACTTAGGCACCTGAGTGGAGCCGTTTCCTGCAGCACAGGAAGCAACCCCCAAGCTCCAATAATTCGCTCTTAATTAATGGCGAATATCCAGAGTCCAGAAAATGGTATTTGGGACAGCCCTCGCTCGTATGCTTACATGCAGTGATACAGTTGGTGGGTGTAGAATCATTTAGTTCCATTATAGCAGTTAAGTTCTCATTAATTCAACTTGTCATTTGTGAGGAAGAATGCGTTATTTCTTCCATCCAAAGTTGCTTATTTTTCAGTTATTTTCAGACAGTCAAACGGTAAATGAAAGAAACACATTCAGTCTTTCACAGAGCTGAAGGTCCCCCAACACGTCTGCTGTGTTACATCACATGAAATCCCTCTGTTGGCCAGACTGCAGCCGAAGGTTTTACTCTGATTAAGCTGTTTACCTTCAGTATAAACCTTTTGATGGAGTTTCCTGTTGTCATGAATAAACCAGTGAACTGAGTTTCCTGGCCGCCTGCCACCACCTGTTAGGTTTACCACTGTGAGAGGGAATGGTGGGATGTAACTAATTACATTAATTTAAATTCTGTACTTAAGCACACATTTTAGGTACTTTGTTTAAGTATTTTCTTTTCATATCACTTTTCATGTGTTCCACTATATTTCAGAGGGAAACATTGTACTTTTTAATTCCCTACATTTGTCTGAACGCTTTAGTTGCCTTACAAATTTAGATTTTTGCATAAAAAACATAAGAAGAGTTTATAAAATGTGATGCTTTGTTACAGATTAAATTATCAAACAGTTTTCAAGTATAGCTGTAATTATTACTTCATTAGTCAATCAATCAGTGAATTAACAGAAAATTAACTGCCAACTATTTTGATAAACATTTTTTTAAATTATTTTAAGATGTGTCTGTGTTTTTATTTTCCTTTTTTTTTTTTTAAAGAATTTTGAGGTTCTGGATTTTTTTTCTTTTAAATGAATTTCGGCCTTTGGGTTTTTTTTTTTATTTTCAAATAATTTTGAGGTTTTTGGGGATGTTTACTTTCCAGTATTTCTAATAATTTCCAGTTTCTTGATTTTTTTAAATTTTTTATTTTCTGGGGTGTTCTCTTTTTTTCTGCATTAGGTACCTTTGCTTTTAATACTTTTAAGTACATTTTCCTTAATATATCCTTACTTACTTTTACTTTAGTAAAATTTTAAATGCAGGACATTAACTTGTAAAAGGGTATTTGTACAGTGTGATATTAGTACTTTCACTTAAGTAAAGGATCTGAATACTTCTTTTACCAATGTTCCTGCTCACTCTTAACTTTAATGTTAAATAATTTTACACCGAGCACTACCAACACACAAAAGTGATTGCAACCAAAATTACGGCTGCAGAATTTTTCCATTTTATCCAGGATTAAAAAATGGGATCTCATCACTTTAGGTGGCAGCTTTACAAAAAATGTTACTTGCTATCACTGCTGCACCTTCTGTCTCTGGGCAGCAATTCAGTTTATTACAAATCCTGCTGGTTATGTACTTATTTCTTCTATACCGTGTAGCAGAGTCAATAAATCATCATCCCAGGAGGTTTCAGCTGTACAAACTGCTGATTCGTTTCACTGCTTTCACAGTGTTTTTTTTATACCAGTCACTTGGATAAATTGAAGCAATTGCTTTCAGAGCAGAAGATCGTTTTAATTCTTAAAAAAGTGTGACAGAGACAGTAACAGGAAAGACACGACCTCTGCTCCTTCGTCCTCCTGTACTCCCTCCTCTCTCTCACACCATCTGCTCTGTGCTTCTTTCACTTCAGTGTCTCCTTTCCTCTCCTCTCACACTTCATTTCCATTGCCATCACCTCTTGTCTTCTTCTGCTCACTTGCAATTTTACTTTTTTTTTTTTTTTCAGTTACCATCTATTCATGCAATATAGATCAGTTACCGTAGTTACCGTGTCAGAGGTAACGCCTGGGTGATAACAATTCAAGGAGGCCTTGAGAATTTCAGCAGATGGCATTATTGATATTAGAATTTTAAAGTGTCTCAAAAAATCAAATGTAAAGTAGCTGCATTTGGGCTGCATATCAACAGTAACTCATGTTAAAGACAAGGTGATGTTTGTCTCTATCAAACACTTTAAAGAAATGCACCAGAGTGAAGCTGATAGTGAATTTTAGCAATAATTAAGTTACATCCATACTGTACACTCACTGCTTTGTATATGATTCTATGATGATATTATACGTGATGATAATGCAATTGTATATATTTGCAAAACAATACAGAGCAAATATTTTTGAGACTGGCCATTAACAATGAACTAGCTTATGCAAAGTACTTTTTTTGTCTTCCATGAAGGGATGCTCCAACTTATCAGCCAAACATCAGAACTGACTGCGATTGGCCTGTCTGCAAAAAGCAGGGCTCAAGGCTAACAGCATTCAAGGGAATATAGAAAATATATTTGGGATGAACATAGATCTACCCGAGACACCCTCTGGATGAAGGGACACAGGAAACTCATCGACACATCAGGGGACGCAGTATTTTTTCACCGTTAATGCTTCATTGGGGGTGCTTGTATATCTTCACACTAAAATGAGAGTTGTTCAGTCTCTACTTCAATTAACAAAGTTATATATGTCACAAATTCACTTTTGCTCAGTG
This sequence comes from Plectropomus leopardus, assembly GCF_026936395.1. Classification (NCBI taxonomy): domain Eukaryota; kingdom Metazoa; phylum Chordata; class Actinopteri; order Perciformes; family Serranidae; genus Plectropomus; species Plectropomus leopardus. Next base: position 20,519,064 of record NC_142197.1, on the reverse strand, counting down.
CTCCGCTGCTCCGTCTTCCCTCGACAGAGTGCCCAGAGTACGCTCTGCTGTTCTGAGAGCGCGGTGCTCTGGATCATTTAAACGGTACATTCCAACAACGCGGCCCAGTTTGTGCCAGACTGAACCCCAGCACTTGGACTGGAGTATTTCCAAAAGCACCTGTCTCAAACAATGCTGAAATCAGCAGGAGGGGAGCAAGATAACATTAGGTGTTTGCTAAAAAAAAACAGAGGTTTGATGTGTGCATACTCTTTTCAGTAACAATGAGCACTGTTTAGTTAACTTCTGACGCTATCATGATGTGTTCAAATTTAATCTTGTAAAATGTAGGTTTTGGTAAGAGACTTGAAAAAATACAGTTATTTGAAGGAGAAGTTTGTTAATATTTTCACAGCAATCAAAATTGATAAGCGATGTCTTTGTTTCATGCACAAAAGGGGGATAAATGCTGCGTTCCATTGCAAGCCGGGAGTCGTAATTGATAATACCTGTGCTGATTTGTCCGACTTTTAATCTAAATGCGTTCCTGTGCAGAAAACATGGATGCCTGCAGGAAACTCATGTTTGTTTGGCTAGCCTTTAAACAGTCCCAACGTGAAAGGCCATTCCATTGCACTTTTCTGAGTTGGCGGTCATTTTTTTCCCTGAGTACAAAGGAATGTGGCATAAATGGCAACAGCGACAAAATAAACAGGATAAAAACAGAAGAGAACAAAACATTGTTATCGGCTATCAGCTATCCACCAAATTATTATTTTAAACTTCAGTATCGGTCTACAATTTCACAATTGGAAGAACTGAGAGTGCATATGAGACTTACATTTATTAGCTGGCTGGAAGAGTCCATAGTTTTGTCTGAATGTGTGAATAGACAACAATTTGTGAATGTGTTTTGCATCACAGCCTTATTAGGTGATTAAATGCATAAGAAGTCTGATTTTTTTTTAACTTTTTTAGCTTCACCCTAATGCAGCTCTTATTAAACCATTACTTGTTTATATGTTTGTGATTTTTTTTACTTATTTAGACAAGCTTTTGGATCATTTAAAAGCACCTTTGAGAGTACCTTTGTGAAGGTTATAATTCACATTTTTGCTCTGCCACTTCTAATTCTGTTTGACTGTTTTTACAGGACTGTTTTAAGATTCTGCATTTCTTATGTTCAGAGAATCAGAGAAAGACTTTCTTGACTGTAAAAAATATGTTAAAATATATAAACTAAGTGTAAAGGCACCAGAAAAAAAGTAGTTCATTCTTCCTTTTCATCTGGCCTCAGTGCTGCAGGCAGTTCTTCTTCATGCTGCACACAGAAGCTTCATCATGAAACAGAGAGCACTCGTGTCCGTGTTGCAGTAACTAGTGACTGCAAACTGTCACCAGTGCTTCAGCAAACACGAAGCAGAAATTTAAGCAGTGCGTTGCATAAGTCTGTACCAATCACTACTGTAATAAGTCACCTCATTTTTTGTAATTATGTGCATTTATAGAGATGTCAGGAATTTCATTTAGGACCAAGGATTTTTGAATATTTTCTGTGTAATTGCGGTGTGGGGGATCGATGCAGTCTGACAGAGCCTTCTTCGCTCCCGTTCATCACAGCTTTTCTTACGTAACCTTGACCGCAGGGAGGCAATCAGTCCGTGCTGCTATGGAAATCGATGCAACGTAGTGCAACATGGGCTTTATATTGATGCTGTTTGTATTGTGAATTGCATATTAGTCAAAGAAAAAAACACGTTGTGTAGAAAGAAAGTGGCCTCTAAGCAATCCACAAGAAGTATGCAGCATATGATGATATATGATGAGGCTTTCAGTAAACAGGCAGGGTACATTGCAAATAAGTAGACGTGTGGTATAATTTTAATCCTTAGAATATAGTTTTTGATGAGTTTTGGATTTTTTTGCTTTTCCTTTTGTTTTCATGCATTCATAAGAAACCTAAAGCAGCAATAAAGGCAAGAAATCAAGCTCTTAAACACACAAACTGGTACAGCAAGGCAGTTATTCACTACTTTTAGCATGTATCGATTTTTGATGAAATCGTATAACGACAATCTGATCATATTTCTCACTTGATACAATGTTTTCTTTTATATTTTTCAGAGCCTCTTACAGTGCAACTCATAAGAGTTTAACACAGCTCAATGCATTTGACATCAGTGCAGTGAACTGAAGACCAATTTTGATAAAATGTCTAAAAACCCAAGTGTAATTTGGCATACATTTGCCATATTGTATATGGGGATAAGTATCAATATTATCATGGATTTTAGTCATATCACCCAGCCCTCAATTTTTTGTAATGTCTCAGAGAATATGTGTTCACCATTAGATTGGCTACAATGCTAACGACGCTAAGTAAATTTGATTTAATATAATTGTGATTTAATGTAATTTTCTGGTCTTTTTTTAACTACAGCTCAACATTAATGGGTGCCAGGTTGCCATTGGTAACCACTTGGATTGATTTGTAACTAAATTTTTTAACAAATTAAAAATAGGGAACAGCAAAAAGTGTACACAGAAATAAAAAAAGATAACATTTTTTAAATTATAGATATTTTAATGTTGCTGTTAGAGTCAGACAACACTGCACACATGTTGAAGCTTTTACTAATGCACTGGCATCAGCTGGTATTTTGTATTGCAGGAACTAAAGGTGGACACGTTAACTGATAACACTTAAGATTCTGTATCAGATAAAATACAAACTACAAAGAATTTTGTTCAGTTACTGTGATGAAGCTGCAATAGCGCATAGCAGATTCATCACTCAAATATAAGGTGACTGAAAATGGCAACCATATTTAAGTTTTGTCAACCTAAAGCTGATGGCTGGTTGCCAGCCTTGCGACCACTTTTGAGTTAGTGATGAGCCCTTTTCTTTCAATTTTCTACTTGAATTTAGTTTTCTTGTTTTTTAGTACCTGTTTTTATGGAAATAAGCCCAGCGTTTTTCGTTTTATCTCTATCAAAGTCAGGTTAGCTGCTTCCGACCCTCACTGAAAGAATAAGACCGCGGATACAAGCAGCTGAAGTGAGTTTCCTCTGTAAGGTGGCTGGGCTCAACCTCAGAGATAGGGTGAGGAGCTCAAACATCCACAAAGTAGCAAGGTGAGGTGGTTCAAGCACATTCCTATTGGCACCGCCTGTTAGAGAAATTCTGTGCACGCCCACCTGGTAGGAGACCCTGGGGTAGAGTCAGAACACGCTGCAGGGATTATATATCTCATGTGGTCTGGGAGCGCCTCGGGATCCCCCAGGATGAGCTGGAAAACGTTTGTAGGGAGAGGGACGACCTTGCTCAGCCTGCTGCCGCTGTGACCCGACAGATGAAAATGTATGCGTGGAAGAATGTGATATAGTTAACAGGCGATTCATGATAATTCTACAATATAAAAAGCTGTAGAGATTGATTTGGTGTCCATTATTGTAGTGGGTGCATTCGCAAATTCAAAAAACAAATGCCTAAATAAGATCTAATTATCGATCTATTACTTGATAAATGCCTGGCTGTGTCAATCAGGTTGTGTTTACACAAATCAAGTGATAAAAAATTAGTGTGATTAGAGTGTTTACATGACAGTTTACACTGCAATGCCTTCATCTGAATGAAGTGTTCATGAAACCAACACTGACGGGATCACAGCAAGGACACCAGAGGTGCAAGTGCAGCCTTAAAAACAGTAGGGCCATTGTGATGAGGTAGTCAGGTCCCAAAGACTGTAATGGCTCTTTATCTCTGCCAGCATGTTTCTCACACACACACACACACACACACACACACACACACACACACACACACGCACGCACGCACGTGCTTGAGACTAAGGCTTGCTGTCAGCCATGATGCACAACCATCGCCTCGAGAGAGCGATTCAGCTGCATGCCTCTAAACAGATGAGCTGACGGGGGAGAGATAGATGTAGGGATGGTAAAACGGGAGAGGGGAAATATTAATATCTAGAAGTCATCCGTCAATAGTCGGAAAACTGAGATGAATGCAACCCCAGAAACACATTTGTGCTTTAAGCAAGCATCTGAAGATAACTTCACATTTGTAATGTAGTTGTCTCTTAATGTGCACGATAATTTAAAGCCCTGGCACACCTACACAGGTGTTTGTAATTATTCTGGCTAATCAGGTTGAAGAGTTTAGACCTTTTTGATCAAAGACATTGTGACTGAAGAAAAAGGACAGGTGTAAATAATATTATTAATGGTGGCTGAATTCCATTTAGCTGCTTCAGTTTAAAGGTCCTGGTATTGTGCATGTTGGTTCAGTGTCACACTGTGGTGACCTAGTGGGACACTTAAATAAAATGATCGCATAGTTAGATGCCCATCCAGGCAGGTATATTGTCGTTAAACCGTTAATGTCATTGTTTAGATATGACATTTGCTCTCTCTGTCGACCCTTATTTTTTTTCGAAATCCAAAATATTTCCGCACTGCTGATCCATTCCAGAGTAAAGTGCATTATCCTCATTGTTTTTCTCTTGCCATTACCTGTCAGTCTTTGTGACACAGAACTTCAAAATAAAGGCCAGTCAAAGATGATGACATGAATCAATGTTTTCACTTTGCATCGATCTAATTGCATCATTGATCATCGAATCAATATATCCAATCAGCATCGTTATGCCCCTACACAGCATTCTGGTGTGTTTTGTTCCAAATGTGTCAAAATCTGCGCTGAGTTGAAAACACACCTGACCAGCACAAAGGGGCACTGTCCCGGTCAGATTAAGAGCCCACCTACTGAAAGCACAGACTGTACACGCCCACACAGCTCTGAGGAGCTTTAATCAGCATCAATAAGTGAAAACACCTGTGAGGACAGACAGTTGGTGTGGAGAGACTTTAAAGGTCAGTGCAGAGATTTAAAGGTCTCATGCTGTAGAAGAAAAACAAAAACTTGGTAGTGTCCCACATGAATTTATTTTGTTGTTATTTAGTTTTTTCTAAATGCAAAAAAATGTCTAGAGCAGTAGGACCCTGGTAACATGTGCATCCTTGACTGCATGTAGACTGGAGCCAGAGTTCCCACAGTCATGGAAAACCTATTTCACATCACACAGGCCTGGAAAATTAAAGGAAAACAGAAATTTGTAATAAATGAAATAAATTACATTACCACTTTTTTTTTCCTTTTTTTTCCTTCACATTTTTGTGGTGAAACACTAAAAAAAAATTTCTTTTTCTGAAAAATTTTTGGCAATTTATATAGAAAATGTTTTGTGTTTTAAAAAAAGGAATTTTCTATATTTTTCTTTTCTAAAAATGTGTTTTTTAAAGAAAAGCCCAGGTTTGAAAGGCATTTTTCTTTAAAAACATTTATATATTCTATTATAAAAATAGATTTGTCTATTTTAATAGAAAATTGAAAAAGTTGTTTTTTCAGGTGTTCTTTAAATATGTCTAAAACTACACAGTCCTGGAACACATCACTGGGGATGTTGGAATTATGTTTATTATGTTTAGGTAGTGTTTGAATCTCACATGTTTGAAAGACGCTGGATGGGTGAGCTAAGGAAAAATAATGGGTGGTCCTTAAGTCTTTTTAAATTCTGTCCTTGAAAATGTGTTGGAACCCTGTGGAGCTGAGTCCACAATCACTCCCTCTGTCACCTGTTCATTACTCTCTAGGTAACAGGCAGCAGTTCACTCCAGAGTGAACAGTAAATTGAGATATTGGACACTTATAATCCTCATTATTCTGCACTAGGGTCGGGGATATTTATAATAATGCAGCCAATATCAGTGTAGATTATTGGTATCTCAATATGGTTGGTGTTGTCTTTTCTTGGTTTTAAAAGCTGCATTACATTTTTAAGTTACTTCATTTTTTTTGCCATTACCCACTTAGTCATTATATCCACATTACTGGTGATTAGTTATCAAAAACATTACCGCATAAATGTTTTGTGAAAGCACTAATAGGCAATATTGTTACAATATCCATATTGAGGTATTTGGTCAAAAATATCTAGATTTATTTATTTTCCGGCAATATTGCCTAGCCCTTTTTTTTGCATCATGAATGACACGTGCAGAGTGGCATCATTTTCTCATCGATGAAACAAGACACACTGCATTGTGGGATTGTTATCAGAGTCTGAATGTACCAGAAGTTTGCGAAGGCACTATATAAAGTACACACTTTACACTCAGAATACTGACGGGTAAAAAAAACATGTCAGTAAATACAGTGCAGTACAGTGAGTAGTAAGGGATTTTTGGCACAGCCTGCGACATTAATGACATGTCAGGGTGCTGTGACCTTTGACCTTCTTATTACTGGATGTTTAAAGATTTTTTTTTTTTATTGTGTATCAAACGAAAAGCCGATCTAAGACCATTTGACAATCCCTCAGCTTTATTTTACTGGCTGTGTGTGTGTGTGTGTGTGTGTGTGTGTGTGTGTGTGTGTGTGTGTGTGTGTGTGTGTGTGTGTGTGTGACAGTGTGTTAATGTGTACTGTGTGTGTTTGCCTTTGATGTGTGTGAGCGTGTTTGTGTGTGACCTTGTGAGTGTATCCTTGTGTTTTCCATGCTTTTCTTTGTGTGTGTGTGTGTGTGTGTGTGTGTGTGTGTGTGTGTGTGTGTGTGTGCTTGCTTTTAATGTTTTTCTCTTTGTATGTGTATGTGGTCCTGCCCTTGCATCTGTATGTGTGTGCGTGTGTGTGTGTCCATGTGTTCTTGTGTGGGTGCTCCTGTCTGATTGCCATGGTCTCCTTACGCAAACGCTTATGCAACCATGCAGCCTGGTGGCTGATCTCCCTTTTGCCGTGTGTGTGTGTGTGTGTGTGTGTGTGTGTGTGTGTGTGTGTGTGTGTGTGTGTGTGTGTGTGTGTGTGTGTAGTCCTTTCTTGTCATTCCCAGACATGACTGCCTCTGAAACTGAACAAGTCGCTGCCCTCTTTGAAGAGAGAGAGGATTAGCAATTAATTCTGATCTCTTTTTTTTTTTCCCAGAACTTCATTAGAGTTTAACTTCCACAGGCTCTAATCTGATCCGTCGCTGTGACGACGCCCCACAGATATGCCATGCAACTGCGTGTTTGTGTGCATGTGTTTGCCTTTGTGCATTCTTATGTTTGTAGTGTCTTGTGCACAGTTGTGGCCACCAGTGTATGTTAGTGTTTGTGTGCCTGGATTAGGGGTGTCCTTTTTTATGCTTTTAAGTTTGAAGTACAAACATGCAGTACATACGCAATACTAAAATTGTGGTTTAGGGCTACTATTATTACTTTTAGGACTACCACTATTACTACCATTATTATTACAGGTCATATTACAATTACTGCTACTGTTGTGTTGCTACAGTTACCCCTTAAATGATGCTCAGTTGTATTGGCACTTTTTGCCAAAGTTTGTATTAAAAATAGATTCAGACAATCATTAGATTAGATTAGATGATATTGTGAAAAAGAGGTTAACCTCCAGCAGGGGGAGCTATGTCTCTGCAGCACTTGATGATTCAGTTCCCCTTCTGTACATACTGTATTTACACCTGAACAAGTCATTTCATGTGGTCTGGAGTCATAAAACATCAAACTAAACATTGAAAGAATCTGCCAGAGGGAAGACTTTAAGGTGAACTTTAAGTGTTATCATATGCTGGTTTCTTTCTTTTGTTTTTCACCGGCGTTGACAGGTTTAATTGAATCTGCTTGCACCGAGCTGCACTGCAACTATGTGAGGATATTTTAACAACCGTGGCCGAAGCTTTGACTCGCTTTTTTAATCTACTTTAAAAATTGAGCAAAAAATACTAATGTTGTTTTTGTTGTGATTTTTCTCAGAGCTGCGCTGCTGTGATGATAGTTGGATTTAATCCATTTCCAAATCCATTTCATGTGTGTTGAGATCTGGATTTCTGACAGATTTTTTGCACTGAAAACTTAAAATTTCATCTTTATGGTGTACAGAGATGCAAATCATTCACTCCTATATGTGTCAGCTCTTTTTCATTGTCCACTGCCATCTTTTACTCAAGTAATACCCAACCCCCCCCAAACTATCATTTTTGTACAAATTACTTATCCCATGTTTCATCAAATTTTTAAAAATAAACGCCTTGCGTGCCTGCTCTGTGAATGAAGAATCCAAAAATTGGAGAAAATCTTGAGGTATTGCAGTAACAACAAAACTAGATCTCAACATCAGTTAACAAACGCTCGCACAAGTCGTGCAGTATAATCCAAATCTTCTTTATCCAAGTCTCATTTATCCAGGCATGTGCTTGGTACTTCCCGAACCCACAGCCCTTTTAGATGGTAAACTGAAGAAACAGATAGTGAAACTTCATCCGCACCCTCGTCAAAGCCAGACTCCAGTGACAAAAAAAAACAGTCATTTGACCTCAGTGAACATAGAATAACTCTCTACCACTGCCTCCATCAGTTAGTTAATTTGTATATTTGTGTGACTTTGGTCTTTAAAAGGTTAGTTTTCATTCAGATGGAGACAATGTTAGACCAGCAACTCTTGTGTTCGGCGATCTAAAATAAGCATTTTTGTCGATGGAGTCTGACCTTGAAAATCAGAGAGGCTGTCTGTTTGGGAAGTACCGAGCATTCAACTGGATGAGTGAGATTTGGATTAAACTGCATGAGTTGGAGAGTTGGTAAATGGATGTTTTGACATAGTTTTGCTGCTGTTAAACACGGACCCCCTTGACTTCAATTTATCAAGAATATACTTTGGATTCTATACTGGAGGCTTGCAACAAAAGCAAAGTTTTCCTGTCAAATTCAGTGTGACAAAGGATGAGTAACTGATATATAAATGATCATTTATGGGACAAAGTAGTTATTTAAAGCTTTTTCTGCTGCTATTCTAACCTTAAAAACAGACTTTGAATTGATCCAGGAATAATCAAGGAATCTCCTTGAAATTTGGGAAGTGTACAAAAAAGGACAGGAATGTGTTTGAAATAATAAAATCCCGTGGGGCATCAGTATGACGGATGAAAGGAAACACTTTCCAGGGAAAAAAGAAAACGCAGTTTCCGACTTTTATCACACTTTGAAAAATAACATGTTACAAATAATGGTAAATGCTGCAGGGTATATGAGTGTTTTGTGTGTAAAAGTGTGTGTGAGTGTGGTAGCACATGGCTCACAGCTTGCACACACTCTTGGCTGGAAACATCTATAGCTCATAAATTACCAGAAATCTTGACCAAGCAACCCCCCCAGCCTTTAACCGCTTACTGCCATGTGTTTATGTGTGCCTGGCAGAGTGTGTTTTGAACAAACATATACTGACACACACGCACACTCTTTCCCATTCTGCAGGGTGTCCGGTGGTGAGCTGTTTGACCGTATCGTGGAAAAAGGTTTCTACACGGAGAAGGATGCGAGCACGCTGATCCGACAAGTCCTGGATGCTGTGAACTACCTGCACAAGATGGGCATCGTACACCGAGACCTCAAGGTACTCTAACACACACAGGAGTAGTAGCAGCAGTGACGGCAATAAGGGCTGTAGTTCACAGCAACCCTCATAAACGAGGGCTGTGTCTGTCACTGTCCTCTTAAGTTGTATTTATATTAATAATCATCATTTTTCCTTTATATGAGACCCAATTTTTAACAAATAACTGAACAAAGTGACCACAAAGTTAAGAAAACCACATAACTGAAATAAAAACACTTGATTCTCTCCCTCTTTCTCTGTTTCTTCCTCCAGCCAGAGAACTTGCTGTATTTTAATCCACAAGACGAGTCAAAGATTATGATCAGCGACTTCGGTCTTTCCAAGATGGAGGGCAGTGGTGACGTCATGTCCACCGCCTGCGGCACGCCGGGATATGTGGGTAAGTCAGACATTCTTCTCTATAAACTGTATAGTTGGTTGAAGTCTCTGATAAGTGAAGCTGATGCAGAAGTGCCTGCTTACAAAAAGAAGTCCAATTGTATATGAGTGACATGTCACCAGTCCAGGTTATTGGACAGGGCGTATGTGCCGTGACATCACGGATGATGATGATGATGGAAAATAATTTCATTTTCATACTTACAAAACAGATTTTTCGTCAGTGTCATCTGTGAATTTTGAGAGCATCTGGTTTACAAGATAAATCAAATGTATCAAAATGAGACTTCTGGAACAGTCACACTAAGAAATGCTATTTCAAAAAATGATACGACATTATAGACCATAGAGTATGTTAACAAAATGCATCCATTTATTCAGAACAAAACAAACATTTTCCTTGTTTGATATATTTTTAAAAAAGTGCAAAAGTGAGTGTAATATAATAGAATTCTGGGGTGAAAAGTAACATCATATAATAAACATCTAACAATCAATAAGAAAAAATAAGTAGATGCAAATAAAATTAAATCCAGTGGGAAAAATCTGACGTATTACAAAAAATTTGCAATATTATATAATAAAAATCTGAAAATACAATTCACTCAATAAAGTAAGCAAATGAACAACCAAACAAAAAACCTATAAAGAAAAATCATTTAAGTATTGAGTATCAAAAACAATAATAATATATGGTATAAAAAAACAAATAATAAGTTCAGTATGAAAAAATAGAACTGAATACAATTACAGTGTGATTATAATAACAAAATCTAAAACCTCCAGTCCAGGTTAATGGGCAAGACTTATGTGCCATGACATCATGAATGATGTCACCAGTCCAGGTTAATGGGCAAGACTTATGTGCCATGACATCATGAATGATGTCACCAGTCCAGGTTAATGGGCAAGACTTATGTGCCATGACATCATGAATGATGTCACCAGTCCAGGTTAATGGGTAAGACTTATGTGCCGTGACATCATGAATGATGTCATCAGTCAAGGCTGTATGGCAGGGATTATGCCTTGTGACATGACGAATGATGTCACCATCTGTTTCAGAGAGTTTATGAATAGAACCCCTGGTCTGCGTTCAGATCATCGTTCCCTCCAGTCTCTGGAGGGAGTGTTGCTGGACTGCTCTGATGCCCGGGGCCCAGCCGCTGGCAGCGCCTTGCTTCATGCTACATGTTGCAGGCCAGCTGTTTCGCGTAGGGCTCGGACAAGCCAGAAGTGTCCGAGCCCGCAGCGCAAGCGCGAAACTGACTGAGACTGCTCCAGGCTGACTCTGTGGAGACCAGAGAACCAAGCGGGTGGGTGGGTGGCAAAGACACAAACAAACACATCAGTCATCATGGACGGTTACATAGTGGACGTCGGAGGACCTGTTTCCATCCAGCCATTAGCCAAAAATCAACTGCAATGTATCAACAGCTGGTGACGAAGACTGACGGAGGTTAAACTGAGTCACTTAATGATACCTTCAAGCTCCATTCGGTTAAAATGAGCACTAAGTGAAAGTCAAGTTCCGTGATGTGTTCAATGCGACCCTGTAAGATTTAGGTTTTGGTGAAAACTATCAATAATAAACAAATCAATAATACTGGCATTCATCGTATAAGTGGCAAATAATTTCATTTTCATTATTACAAAACAGATTTTTCATCAGCGTCGTCTGTGAATTTTGGGAGCATCTGGTTTACAAGATGAATCAAATGTATCATTTGAAATGAGACTTCTCAAACCCTTTAACAGTCACAGTAAGAAATGCTGTTTCAAAAAATTATACGATATAAGAGACCATAGAGTATGTTAACAAAATGCATCCATTTATTCAGAAAAAAAACAACATTTTCTTTGTATAATGTGTTTAAAAAGAGCAAAAGTGGTTGTAATATAATAGAATTCTGGGGTTAAAAGTAACATCATATAATATACATCTAATAATAAATAAGAAAAAATAAGTAGGTGCAAATAAAAATAAATCCAGTCAAAAAAATTTGTGAGGAATTACAAAAAAATTGCAATATAATATAATGAAAATCAAAAAACACAATTCACTCAATAAAGTAAACAAATGAACAACCAAACAAAAAATAAAAAATAAAATAAATTCATTTAAGTACTGAGTATCAAAAACAATAATAATATATGGTATAAAAAAACAAATAGTAAGTTCAGTATGAAAAAATAGAACTGAATACAATTACAGTGTGATTATAATAACAAAATCTAAAACCTCCAGTCCAGGTTAATGGGCAAGATTTATGTGCCGTGACATCACAAATGATGTCACCAGTCCAGGTTAATGGGCAAGACTTATGTGCCATGACATCACGAATGATGTCACCAGTCCAGGTTAATGGGCAAGACTTATGTGCCATGACATCACAAATGATGTCACCAGTCAAGGTTGTATGGCAGGGATTATGCCTTGTGACATGACGAATGATGTCACCATCTGTTTCAGAGAGTTTATGAATAGAACCCCTGGTCTGCGTTCAGATCATCGTTCCCTCCAGTCTCTGGAGGGAGTGTTGCTGGACTGCTCTGATGCCCGGGGCCCAGCCGCTGGCAGCGCCTTGCTTCATGCTACATGTTGCGGGCCAGCTGTTTCGCGTAGGGCTCGGACAAGCCAGAAGTGTCCGAGCCCGCAGCGCAAGCGCGAAACTGACTGAGACTGCTCCAGGCTGACTCTGTGGGGACCAGAGAACCAAGCGGGTGGGTGGGTGGCAAAGACACAAACAAACACATCAGTCATCATGGACGGTTACATAGTGGACGTCGGAGGACCTGTTTCCATCCAGCCATTAGCCGAAAATCAACTGCAATGTATCAACAGCCGGTGACGAAGACTGACGGAGGTTAAACTGAGTCACTTAATGATACCTTCAAGCTCCATTCGGTTAAAATGAGCACTAAGTGAAAGTCAAGTTCTCATGATGTGTTCACTGCGACCCTGTAAGATTTAGGTTTTGGCGAAAACAATCAATAATAAACAAATCAATAATACTGGCATTCATCGTATAAGTGGCAAATAATTTCATTTTCATAATTACAAAACAGATTTTTCATCAGCGTCGTCTGTGAATTTTGGGAGCATCTGGTTTACAAGATAAATCAAATGTATCATTTGAAATGAGACTTTTGGAACAGTTACACTAAGAAATGCTATTTCAACAAATGGTATGACATTATAGACCATAGAGTATGTTAACAAAATGCATCCATTTATTCAGAACAAAACAAACATTTTCCTTGTTTAAAATGTTTTTTAAAAGTGCAAAAGTGAGTGTAATATAATAGAATTCTGGGGTAAAAAAGTAACATCATATAATAAACATCTAACAATAAATAAGAAAAAATAAGGAGATGCAAATCAAATTAAATCCAGTGGAAAAAATCTGACGTATTACAAAAAATTTGCAATATTATACAATAAAAATCTGAAAATACAATTCACTCAATAAAGTAAGCAAATGAACAACCAAACAAAAAACCTATAAAAAAAAATCATTTAAGTACTGAGTATCAAAAACAATAATAATATATGGTATAAAAAAACAAATAGTAAGTTCAGTATGAAAAAATAGAACTGAATACAATTACAGTGTGATTATAATAACAAAATCTAAAACCTCCAGTCCAGGTTAATGGGCAAGACTTATGTGCCATGACATCACAAATGATGTCACCAGTCCAGGTTAATGGGCAAGACTTATGTGCCGTGACATCATGAATGATGTCACCAGTCCAGGTTAATGGGCAAGACTTATGTGCCATGACATCACAAATGATGTCATCAGTCAAGGCTGTATGGCAGGGATTATGCCTTGTGACATGACGAATGATGTCACCATCTGTTTCAGAGAGTTTATGAATAGAACCCCTGGTCTGCGTTCAGATCATCGTTCCCTCCAGTCTCTGGAGGGAGTGTTGCTGGACTGCTCTGATGCCCGGGGCCCAGCCGCTGGCAGCGCCTTGCTTCATGCTACATGTTGCGGGCCAGCTGTTTCGCGTAGGGCTCGGACAAGCCAGAAGTGTCCGAGCCCGCAGCGCAAGCGCGAAACTGACTGAGACTGCTCCAGGCTGACTCTGTGGAGACCAGAGAACCAAGCGGGTGGGTGGGTGGCAAAGACACAAACAAACACATCAGTCATCATGGACGGTTACATAGTGGACGTCGGAGGACCTGTTTCCATCCAGCCATTAGCCGAAAATCAACTGCAATGTATCAACAGCCGGTGACGAAGACTGACGGAGGTTAAACTGAGTCACTTAATGATACCTTCAAGCTCCATTCGGTTAAAATGAGCACTAAGTGAAAGTCAAGTTCTCATGATGTGTTCACTGCGACCCTGTAAGATTTAGGTTTTGGTGAAAACAATCAATAATAAACAAATCAATAATACTGGCATTCATCGTATAAGTGGCAAATAATTTCATTTTCATAATTACAAAACAGATTTTTCATCAGCGTCGTCTGTGAATTTTGGGAGCATCTGGTTTACAAGATAAATCAAATGTATCATTTGAAATGAGACTTTTGGAACAGTCACACTAAGAAATGCTATTTCAACAAATGGTATGACATTATAGACCATAGAGTATGTTAACAAAATGCATCCATTTATTCAGAACAAAACAAACATTTTCCTTGTTTAAAATGTTTTAAAAAGTGCAAAAGTGAGTGTAATATAATAGAATTCTGGGGTAAAAAACAATATCATATAATAAATATCTGATAATAAATAAGAAAAAATAAACAGATGTAAATAAAGATAAATCCAGTGGAAAAAATCTTTGAAGTATTTATAGTTACAAAAAATTTGCAATATTATATAATAAAAATCTGAAAATACAATTCACTCAATAAATAAACAAACACATCGAGCATCAAAAACAGTAATAATATATGGTATAAAAAAACAAATAGGAAGTTCAGTGTCAAAAAATAAAATAGAATTACAGTATCATCAAAATAACAAAATGCATTGTATATAATCATTTATTTAAAATTAAATTGGATTTTGTCAAGTTTTTAGTGAAGCAATCTGATCATGAAAAAAATGTCTACTGTGTATTTGCAATGCCTGTTAAGGGGTTTATTTTGCTGGTGACTCAATATTTCTTGTTATATGCATTTACCATCTAACATAAGTTTACATTTAAACAGCGCATTCACATCCGTTCTGAACTGAACGACGTAAACTGATGATGTCAAAACTCCAGGTTAATGGCTTCTGTGCCATGACATCACAAGCTTCCTTTAGATTCTGTAGCCATCGATCCAACATAACACATGAACATTTCAAAGAGCAAACGTTTCCATCTGACTCCTTTTATGTTTCCTGCTTTATCTCTGTTTGCGTGTGTTGTGTGTGTGTTTGTGTGTGTGTGTGTGTGTGTGTGTGTGTGTGTGTGTGTGTGTTAAATAGTCAATCTGTGTGTACCTCACACATTCACACCCATCTCACCAATTGTGCAAATCACTCTCTGACAGACCCCACCCACCTCCTGTTGAGTCAACATGGAGCTAAACTTAGCTGGTGTGTGTGTTTGTGTTTGTGTGTGTGTGTGTGTGTGTGTGTGTGTGTGTGTGTGTGTGTGTGTGTGTGTGTTTGTGTGTTGCTGTAAGAGACAGATGTTCAGTGTTGAAAGTACACACTCTACTATGTTGGAACACCAACAGACTGGTTGTTCTGACAAACAGCGTTCAAACTCTCACATAAACAAATAAACAAATCTGTCACAGAAATTCAGACATACTGATGTAGAAATGAAGAAATGAACAGTTTTAATTTTAATGTTGGACTTGAAATTGATTTTGTAGCACCTTTATTTGGCCAGCTTTACTAGACCCAGCTGAAATTCATGTTGTGGCACGGTTTGATATTTTTTTTGTAGTTTTAGCTGTATCAGCTGCACATAGCTGTTTGTAGTTTTTTTATTTTTTATTTTAAAACCTATAAATTTGATACAACTGCAGACCATTGGTTAGATATGTACAGGTGGCGACATATGCTTACTCGCAAAATAAAAAAAAAAAAAACATCCCAGGAGCCAGGATTTGGCTTTAAATTGTCAAATCTTAGCATCATTTTCTCCCCTTTCTCTCTCCTTTATAATTCTCTCCTTACCTTTTTCTCTCATCCATCCAACCATCCAAGCTCATTTTGGGCTTCAGCCCTGACCCCATGCCTCCGCACCCTCCTGCAGAGGCTCGCTTGGCCGCAGGGCATTTCCACTTCAGACAGTGAGTGTCTAAATATAGCTCAGGAATAAATAACCCTGGCACGCACCAAATTAAAACCAGATCTGAACGATGAGCATGAGTACATGCATGTGCATACACTTACGAAGAATTTCCGTTGACAGAGTCGCCTCACTGGGCCCATGGAGCTCTCCAACTGAAAAGCTGGAATGTTCAGCAACACTGTGAAACTACTTTTAAATGTGTCACTGAAAGATAATTTCAGTATATTTACACAAATTTCAGGTCTGTTCATTACTGATGCAAGTTCACAGTAATGCATGAGTCTAAACCAAAAGTTGGAATGTTCCACCTATCAATAATTGCTTTTTAGGGGGATCAAAGAAGATTCCCCACATTTCCCTGCAAGCAACATCAGAAATGTTTTACATGCTAACCAAAGTATGGCTGTATTGTATTAAAATAGATGCTCACAGTGTAAAATGTGCATTTGTTATGGATGCAAACGACCATAAACATAGTGTGCCTCTCACTTGCACACTCACACACACACACACACACACACACACACACACACACACACACACACACACACACACACACACAGAACATTCACTCATTACACCATAAAGTCTTACATAAATCTACATGTAGCTGGATATTTATGTTGTATTAAATGCAAATAGATGAGATTTATTTATAACTTTTGATGTTGGGAAGGTGTTGGTTTTGGAATTAACTATGTCTTGTCATTCACAATGAAGGACTGCTTACATAGTGAATAGGCTTGGGCGGTATCACAATGCCATGGTATTTTATGGCACACAGTTTATAGGACTCAGTCAGCGCAAAACCTGTTTCCTACATTACAGCAAAAGTACTCCTAAATTCTCAAAGCATTTTGTTGTTGTCTGTCACAAAAAAGTGGGACAAACCATCTAAAAGCTTATTTTAACAAGACTCATTTTGGCACAGCACAATCCACAGCAACAGCAGTTTGTTTAGAAACTGAACTAAAAGAGTCAACACAGAGACTCAAACTCCAAATATGAGTAATTTGTAGAACATGTAGTGTTGAAATACCAAAGTAATGAGTATTTAGCAACAGAAATGGAGTTAACCCCTTGAAACCTCACCAACAAAGGAAAAAATGACCCAAGTAAAGAGTACAAGAAAATTACCTGAAGATTTATTTTTCAAAAACGTAGCAAAACAATGTCAAACAAATAAATGATCAGGAAAAGCACAAAAATATGTAATATAATTTCGAATATATAATTGCAATCAGTTTTTCCTAGCTTTTTAAAAATAATGTTCTAATTGTACTAATTTCTTGCAATTCGTGGAACATTTATTACCAAGTTGCCAATTGCCTTTTTTTTCTTCCAAACTGCATCAATTTGCTCAGTGTTCAAAGGTTTGAATACTTGCAAAAGGCATCTGAAAGCAGCACAAGAAAAATCATGTTGCTCCTGGTTTCAAATGATTAGATAAAGTTTAAAAAAAATCAAAAAATCATATTACTACCATAATTTATACATTTGCTCTATATCTGCACATTTGACCCTAAACTCACTTTAGAAATGGTGAGCACCAGACACGATGACCTCAGTGTGTAAAAATGTCCTAATTCTGAATCCAACAAAACAACACAAACACACGCACACACACACACACACACACACATAAGTACACATACACACAAACACTTTTACAATGAGTCAGGGTAGACCTATAAACAAAGCTCTGATTCAGCACACGTGTGCAAAGTTTATGTTTTGCTCCAGATAGCCGTGGTATTTCTTCATATCATGCTATGTGTGTGTACACGTGCCAAGTCTATTTAAATCCAACCTTGTGTGTGTATGTGTGAGGTGATGTTATGGTGAGCTCACCGTCGTAAGTAATTTGCTCTGTCCGAGGTCGGTAATGAGCTGCAGGGGAAGGTCAGGCCGGGGCAGTCTGCCTTGTAAACAGCAGTTAGCTGTATGCTGGAATACAGGGAAAGTAAAAGAAAATTAGCAGATAAAACATGACATCATTCCTGTGTTTGGGTTTTTATTTTAAGTTGTTTTGTGTCAGTTACAACTTTTTGCAGCCGTGAGAACCTGCACCTCCCGCAGAATATTTCCCACCATTAAACAACATGTGATTTTAATTTGGACGGACTTGGAGAGTCTGCACATTTTCTCTCTATTCAGGCTCATAAAACAGCTACTTTTTCATGTAAAGGGAGTTTTTACTGGACCTCAGGCTTACAAAACACAATCCAGATTTAAGCTTTGTTAAAAACCAGGCTACTGTAAAACGGAGTCAACAATAGCAAAAAAGAAGTAAGCACCAGTTTTCTTCTGTCACTTTCAGCTCCAGAGGTTCTTGCCCAGAAGCCGTACAGTAAGGCCGTGGACTGCTGGTCTATCGGAGTGATCGCTTACATCCTGTGAGTACAGACTGGTCTTCATTGTGTTACATCACACTGGGTTTCAGCAGTCTGACTGATCACCACACTTTCACTATCAGTGTTAGATTCACAGTTTACATGAGTGTCGCACCAGGAACCACGTTAATCACACTAGCACCTTATGCCGGATAATCAAGTTGGCTGAACACATTGTAGAGTTCTGCTCAGACTTTCTTTTGCTTCGAGCCTTCACCGGTTTTACTGTTACAATCGTTTACACGCACAATAATATTCCACTATTTAATTCAGGTGATCTAAATAACATAATCCATTATTTTCTGAATTACACCTCATTCTGAATGTAGCATTTTCTGATTAAGAAGTGCGATATACCTGTATTATTCTGTTTTTAGGAGCATTATTTGGAAATGTACACAGCGCACTTAGAATATGTACCTAAAATGGAGTTTATGTCGCAGTTTGCAACACAGCCTCTTACCTGTTCAGTCAGCTCTGTGCGTTGTCATGGATGAGTCGTACACAAATCAACTTGTTTGCCCAAAAAAGAGGCCACATTTATAGTCGAAAGGAGAAACACACTTACTTTTATAGCCAGAATAGGAACAGTACAAAGTGTGCAAAGGGAACACCTACTTTTAAACATGAAAACTTAGGATATCAACAGGTTTTTGGACATGCACAAATATCATAACGCCCACCTTTCCAAGAATGTGGTTCAAAGAATAAAAGAGGAGGGCTGTTTCCCCGGGTAAGATATTAAGCCCCAGCGTGTGAGCGCGTGTGAATTGTTACTAAGTCACAGGATGCACCATGTGTGGTAGTTTTGGTTACAGCTTGACGGGGTGTTGATGGGGCATTTTTACCATTATTCCAACACCACATATATCCACAAATGCACAAATGATAGAGAGATTTCTACACACAGAAACCATATTTGTGCTAAGTATTATTTTGAGTAAGAATTTCACAAAACTTTATTTACTCTTGTAAATAAAATTATCAATCCACACTAGTTGAGTCTCCATCAGATCAATTGAAAACATCCTTGTTCGCCATCACGTTTTCCTCTTCATTTAGGAATCTGTAAGAGCACTAACATCGAGAATCACAGTCTCGTATGACACAAAATGACTCACCTCCAGCTAAGTTCGTACATGAACACGAAACCACCGGCTGAGTTGTGATGTATTGCACACTTAAACACTTTGAACCACCTTCACATTCTTTTGGTTGTCATGGACTTGCAGCTGCAGCAACAGTTAGCAATGCTGCTGCATACTCATGTGTCCATGGAGCCTTTTGTCCTCAAAGGTCAAATAGCACCACTCTGCTCTGGAGCTGAACTTGTATTTGTTTATTTTTCTCTGCCAGTGCGTGTGTGTGTGTGTGTTGATGCTGCTTGTGTGCCGTCATCAGTGCCAGATGGAGCTCTGCTAAATGGCCTTGTATGGACATGGAGCTGCAGGCTAGACTTCTTTTTCTCTGCTTTTTGTTTTTCTTCTGAAGCGTCACCCCCACCTCTTACCACCACACACACACTTTCAACTGTGTGTGTGTGTGTGTGTGTGCGCGTGTGTCATTTGAGGATGACCACTAACGTATGAAGCTGTTGATGCCTGAAGCCACCACTTTGATTAGTTTGATTTGTGCGTGTTTCTCCATCTGTATCTCAATTAGTGTGCGGATGATTGTGTGTGTGTGTGTGTGTGTGTGTGTGTGTGTGTGTGTGTGTGTGTGTGTGTGTGTGTGTGTGTGTGTGTGTGTGTGTGTGTGTGCGCTCCACCTGACAGAGATGTTATCTTGTGCCTGAGGTCAGATCAGGGGTCAAAGGTCAACAGCAGGTTAATAAAATGCAGAGTGTGTGAGGTGGCAGTGAGGAAGGCGCGCACAAACTATTTTGTGTCCAATGTCCGTGATGTGACCTTGATGTGTTAAGTAAAGGTCTCTCACTTTTTCCTGTCTGTCTATCCTTCTTTTGTATCATATACATTGTTGTGTTTGTTTGTGTGTCTTACAATATTTTGTCTTTGGATGTCTGTAAACCACATGTTCAATACATCTTTTTCTGTAAAAGTGAGTAAAAACAGGTTTTGGTGCAGCTGCCATCTCAGTAGAGAAAGTTTGTGTGTTCCTCTGTGTGTGTGTGTGTGTGTGTGTGTGTGTGTGTGTGTGTGTGTGTGTGTGTGTGTGTGTGTGTGTTTGTGTATCTGTGTGTGAGAGAGAGACAGAGCGGCTCCCTGCTGGCAATTAGCACAATTAGCGTTGGGATTCAGACCTTGTTAGCTTTTAGCTGTTGCTCAGGTGGAAAGATCACATTAGCTAATCAGCCATGATAATCACCTGGGATCTTGAGTGTGTGTGTGTGTGTGTGTGTGTGTGTGTGTGTGTGTGTGTGTGTGTGTGTGTGTGTGTGTGTGTGTGTGTGTGTGTGTGTGTTCAGTGGGATGGATGGTGAGCAACAACTGAGTCTCCAACCAAACGTGAAAGCAGAAAAACAAAAGGGAAGCTTCTCTTCACACCAGGCAGAAACTTAGTTTCTTCCTGATGTGTGTGTTTGAACATTTGTGTGTGTGTGTGTGTGTGTGTGTGTGTGTGTGCTTGTTGTGAGGGTGCTCGTTGGAGTGGAGGGTTAGCCGAGTGACAGGTGAGTCCTAAACCAAATGAGAAACCAGAAAAACAAACGGAAAGTTTCACTTTCCTAACAGCAGGCAGACTCTTTATTCCTGGTGTTTTTCTTTTATGCCTGTTGTGTGTGTGTGTATGTGTGTGTCTGTCTGTGTCTGTGTCTGTTTCTGTGTGCGTGTGTGTGTGCGTGTGTCTGTGTGTGTATCGATGGAGAACGGCATTTTAATGACTTTTTATCAGAATCTCTTGGTGCATCCAGAACTTGAGTAATGAGGTGCAGATGATGTTTGTGGTTCAGCAGCAGCTCTGCTGTTGGTTCAGTTGGCTCATTATGGAGAATCAGACTGGAGCTTCAGTTCATTTGTGTTCACCAGCACTTCGAACCAGTAATCTCATGTTAAATTGATTAAGTTGATACACCAAACTAAAGCCAGGACTATGAGTAAAGGGGCTGTCACACTGACCGCTGTAGTGACCAACATGACTGTGTTGCCTGTCTCTAAAATAGCCATTAATGACTGCTTTGAAATAGGAATATTTCATGTAAAATGTTCTTCAGGCCCTGCGATGGTCTGGCGAACTGTCCAGGGTGTACCTCGCCCTCCACCCGATGACAGCTGGGATTGGCTCCAGCCCCCGCGACCCTTACGAGGACAAGCGGTTACAGAAAATGACTGACCGACTGAAAATGTTCTTCAAAGTCACTATTTAAATGAGTCAGCGCATGACAGAATGAATGGTTGATCTAGGAAACTTCTTGCCTGCAGGCTGTGTGGTTACCCTCCCTTTTACGATGAAAACGACTCCAAGCTGTTTGAGCAGATCCTGAAAGCCGACTACGAGTTTGACGCACCGTACTGGGACGACATATCAGACTCAGGTGAGCCATCGTCGTTGTCCACTTTCTTTTGTGTTTACTTCACCACTTTCCCTCCTCCGTCCACCACACATGGCACATATGGACCACACAACACCTCTCCATCATGGCCTCTGACATCATCCGCCTGGAATGAATGTCTTTGGGAATGTGAGTGTGTGTTTGAGGGGGGTCATCAGTCACCACCACAGTTATGTGTAAAGCCTGGCAGGAAAACCAGCTTTTGCTGGAAACCCGTTCAAGATTCCAGTCCAGTGTGTGTGTGTATGTGTGTGAGTGTGAGTGTGGATGGGGATAAAATAGCATTTATGTGCTGTCAGGTAAAGCCTTGTTTCCAAAAGTATCAGGTTTCCTCTTGAAGCAAATCTTGCAGACAGTGAGCAAATGGAAATCTCTCAAAGCAGAGTTACGTAGGTTTTTCCTGACGACAGATTTCTGCTATTTTTAGGTTTTTCACATCAAGTGAAGATGCAGCTCTGTGGTGACAATTTTCAACCCTTAGTCAAAGTCATATCAAGACTGTGTTTAAATCTTTGAAAACTGGATCTGCATCATTGTTCTTTTGTTACATTGTCACAAGTATTTAAACATTTGAAATCTACAGAATTATTATTATTATTATTATTATTTTATAACTATTTTTCAGGTCATTTCCTTTATTTGATCGTTTGTTTTGTTTTATTTCACTTTTTCTTTTTTTTTTCCAGTTTTTAAGTAATTTTTTGTGTAGTTTTTCCTTTTTTTAAAAAAAAAATTGGGGGTCATTTCCTAAGTTGCTTATTCCCTTCTCCCAACGTTTTTGACAGAAACCAAGCCAGTGTGCTCAGGTTTTAAAGGGTTAACCATGTTATGGTCATGGCTCTGTAGATGACTAATGGTCCACCACCCTGGCCCAGACTAAAATATCTAAAAAGTATTGATGGACTGACATGAATTTTTTTCCAGACACTTGGCTCTCAGAGGATAAATCATGATGACTTTGACGATCCCTGACTTTTCCATGAGTGCTACCATGAGTTTGACATTTGTGCTTTTTAGTGAAATGTCTCCAAATGTCTCACAGCTATTGAAATGATTGCTGTGGACGTTTGTTCACAATTTTTATGGTCCCCTTATAATAATTTGTTAGGGTTAGGGTTAGGGTTAGGGTTATTTTACATCATAACTTTATATCTAGCACCATCATCATGTTGAATTTTGCTTGTCCAATACTGATTTATTTAAAAAAAACAAAACTGCCCAATTAATGACATTTCTATCAGCCTAAGCTGTATTTAGTGCTACTTAGCACATGTTAATACGATGAGCATGATAATCCATGCACCTGCTAAAGATCAGCATTGTCTTTGTGAGTGTGTTTGTGTGATGATGTGCGCATTTGGCACAAAGCACTGCTGTGCCTATAGGCTCATAGTAACACTAGGGCTGCAGATTCTTATGCTGCTTTCACATGAAAACAGGCAGACAGACGACACATTCTGGATGGCATGGGGAAAACGAACAGCACGACAGAACGGCAGAATAGCGAAGCAAAGCATGTGTGACGAAATGTTGCAATGGTTATGTCATTTTGTTTCCAAAGAGTGGAATTAAATTTATTAAATAAAATTACTATGTGTTTATTGTTTTGTGTAATTGTTCAAGTAATGTTTAGTAATTGTCCGTTTTCTCCCTGTGCGAGGGAGCTATATAACATCCAGTTGTTAATCCTGTCACAGAGGATGACAAAAAGTTAAAA
Organism: Plectropomus leopardus; assembly: GCF_026936395.1. Taxonomy (NCBI): domain Eukaryota; kingdom Metazoa; phylum Chordata; class Actinopteri; order Perciformes; family Serranidae; genus Plectropomus; species Plectropomus leopardus. The sequence continues at coordinate 20,495,362 of NC_142197.1, read as the reverse complement.
TATCTTAACTTTGGATGGCGATGCCATCTACTGTGGCCAATGTTCTGCTGCTTCACCCAATATCCTGCTCTTGTCTGCCAAAATTCTATCCGGTTTGCCATCTACTGTCTGCCTGATTCCATGTAAACTCAGCATTAGTCTTGTGCTTTGGAGAGATTATGTTCAACAGATACCAGGTTTTCAGCAGACGCCAGCAAAAACACATTTGCGCAAACAATCCAAACTGTCTGGAATATCAAAGTTTATCATTGTTATTTGTGTTATCAATATCTTTTTAAGGCAGATTACACAAAAAAATGTATGAAAATTCTGTTTAGGGTTGGTGTTTGTGTGTCCAAAGTTATTAACCTTTTATGACCTTTTTGATGTTTTTTTCCCCCCAGCCAAAGATTTCATCGGCAGTCTGATGGAAAAAGATCCAGTCAAGCGTTTCACCTGTGATCAAGCGCTCAGACACCCCTGGTGAGAAACACACACACAGAATATCAAACACAGGCTCACAAAAAGGTTTAATATATATATATATATATATATGTACTATCAGAATTAATGTACTATCAGAAGAAGAAGATAATTTGTGCATGTGTGTGTTTATATAAATCAGGATTGCTGGGGATACAGCTCTCTGCAAGAACATCCACGAGTCAGTCAGCCGACAGATCCGAAAGAACTTTGCCAAGAGCAAATGGAGGGTAAATGTTGTTTACTGCAGTTTATTCTTTGTGGTTTTGGCTCTGTTGCAGCATTTTACTGCGGTACAACTCCTCAAACGATTGTCTGTGTTTTTAGGAGATGAATCACTGTAGTAAAAAACCTGGCTCGCCATATGGTCAGCAGTTAACCTTCATCATCCACTTTTCTCCTGCAGCTCTCAGAAAAGAGAAAGTAACCTGCAGACTTGAAACAAATTCCTCTTTCTTGAAGAACCACTCTGCACACAGTATGTCAGTTTGAGCTCTGGCTGTTGTTAGAACATCCAGCTTGTGTTATATGTGAAGCTCAGATGCTTTTGATAAAGATAAACTACATCAGAAGACCATATCATTGCATTTTTGCGCCAGTGCCAGTTCATCGAAAGCAGATTCTGGTCTGCAACTTCAAAGCTTCTATGAAATGAAAAATCACTTTTTTGATCTTTTCAGTGACGTAATATTAAAAACCCTTCATAAAATTCCACTCTTATTCATGAAAGAGTACATTAATAGTGCAACAACCTCATGCCAAACCAATAGATAGAAATAAAAACCTTAATGAATCAAACTATCACAGAACCGTTTCACCAACTGATACTCATTCCCCTCCAGCAAGCGTTTAATGCCACCGCTGTTGTTCGCCACATGAGGCGGCTGCAGCTTGGCAGCAGCATGGGGAGCAGCATGGACGCCTCCAACCCGCCGACCAGGCCGAACCAGACGCAGAGGCCGGCCCAGAGCCAAAGCCAAAGCCAGGCGGGCCAGAACCAGCCAGCTCAGAGCCAAAACACCGGCCAGGCGGCGCAGAGCCAGAGCGCCAACACAGCCGCCAGCAAAACCTCTTCCACAGACAACAACATAGCAGCTCCCCGCAAGGAATGTGAGTATGAGTCAGGCGTATCAGTCGCACCAGAAAGTCAAGAGAACATATGTGAATACCAAAAAGTTAAAGAATTCATAATTGGCTAAGGTTATCCCTTTAACAGGGATTGTCCAATCCTAGTATAGCAACTGTAACTAGGCTCAACAGTTTGAAGAAAAAAAAAAGAACTGAGAGAAAATAAAGGAAGAAACATCCTACAAAAAAAATCAAAACACTCACACTGCTATATCAGAGTGTAAGCTAATATTCTGAGTTTGTGAACAGGAAGTGGGCACCATACTGTTTCCTGTTAATCAAATATAAACCAAGATTCAGTTACAGAGTTGCATATTTCTTGTGTCAAATGTTTTCAGATGTTCAAATGTTTTTAGGGTACCGTTTAACTGTAATGCACGATTGTTTTTTACCAGCCAGCCAGTATTGTGTTGAAAGAACCAGTTTGCGTAATGTCACCCACCAGCAGGAGTGTTAATTGGTCTGGTGCATTGCAGTGCATTCTGGTATTTGTAGTTTTTCTACCTCTTGAGGAAAAGAGTCCCTTCTCTCTTTCTCTGGTCTTGTAGCGCCAATTTCAAAAGTATTTGACTACACTGACTTTCCAGTTTCACGAAAACACCCTCTTTCCAGTGATGAAAAACATATTTAAATTACAGCGTTTTCAAAAAAATACTGCTGATCCATCTGCCGTCTCTTCCCTCTCAGGTGTAACTGCACCGGTCACACCCTGCAGTTTGGCGTCTGCAGCGTCTTCTCCCGCCGCAGGGCAAGAGCTGAACCGGCCACATCCCTCAGCAGTTCCTGCCCCGGTGCTCACGGAGACCAAGTGACGCCAGGTCCCGCGGGGAACCAGCTGGGAGGCCACAGCGCTGTGAGGCAGAGAGATAAGAGACGGAGGGCGACAGGAGAGGAAAAGGATCCCCTTCTTCTTCTTCATCCCTCCCTTTCCTCGCTGCATTTCTTCTTGAATGCGCCCCCTCAGCAAGTTCCCCGCCCTGCTCCTGGGAGAGCAGAGGACTTTACCTCCACCCCACCGATTCAAGCCACACAGCGCCACACTGTACACTCACCACCTACCCACCCAGCAGGACGCCGCGTAGGATTCTCTCTGCCACAGCAACAGCACGGCCTCTCATTGAGGATGTTTGTACAGCCGGCTGTGATTGGTTGCTGCTTAATGATACATGGGAGTCGACTGCGTGAGCAGTGATTGGTGGTTCACGGTGGGGCTGGTGGTGTCATATTATTCAATGTAAGTCAACATCAACTTCCCTCTTGAATCTGGTCTTTCCTGCGACACTCTATTTAGCTTTTTTTTTCAAATTAGGTTTGACTGTTGACAACTGGATTGTTTTATTTGTTATTATTACTGTGGATGTTAAAGGTGGTATGTGTAAGTTTTAACGTCATTGTCAGATTGATCGTGCTACTTTGGTATAATTACTGTAAATAAACAAGAGCATGGCCAAGACGCCTGCAGCAATTTTCCCTCCATGTGTGACCTGGTGAGCGTAAAATGCAGAGGAGAGGCTGACAGGTCTTATTTGTTTGCACTAATTTTACTAATGTGGCATGAATGATTCATGTTAAATGCTACATATAGCACCTTTGACACATTTGATATGTCCTTATGGGCTTGTTTGTTTGTTTGTGCTTTAAGAAGTGCTTTAAAAGTACCATACGACTGTTGAGATGTGGAAACATGAGTAAGCGCTTTATGTATTTTTGCACACAGAAGGTCAGATATGTTCTCAGACACAGATTAGCCGCCATCCACTTATGTTTATCAGAGAGTAGAGATTGTAAACCTTTATAGATAAAAAAAAAAAACCCAGAGTGGATGTCAGAGCATTGTACAACTTGTTTATTGTCTGAAAGATTCTGATCTGTTTATTATTTTCTTACTTTATAAGACTTTTATAACAATCACCCTTTAAGGGACACACACACAGGTTACTATGAAACATGCAGCAGGTTTAGGATATGATAGGAAAGGGGAATTTACCGGAAAACTGCCTCCAGTTGAGAATGTTAGCAACTACATGATAGTTTTGGCATTTCATTTTCTAAACTAAGGAGTCACAAGCAGCACAGTGAAGTTTAAATGTGGCTAAAGAACACAAGACGTGTTACAAACCGTGTCTGAGATATTTAGCTGCTTCCCACATGGGCCCTCAGAGTGTTTGGCCTGTGTGAAGACAAAATCAAAGATGGAGACGCTGTCGCCTGCTGCTGTTCCTTCCCCCATATAAAGAAGCCATGATCCTACATTTTCGCATCGTCAAGCTGCACCCAGTTCAGAAGTGCTCAGGGAAAACTGCGGCTGCACTGTGAGCTGGTGAGTACAGACTTCCTAGTTTAGGTTTTTCAGTCAGTGTTGTTGGTCCAGGTGTTGTGGCATCACAGTTAATGATCCAGTGCTTAAGACTTTAGCTGTGTCCTTATTGCAGTGTTGTGGTGACTCGTGACTTGAATATTGAAGACTGGGGCTTAGACTATTCAACCAAGGACTCCAAGGTGTTTTGGACTCGATCTTCTCAGCATACCAAACTTGTTCCACTACTTTGGCTTTTATGTTTTGTTTATGCAATTCCCAACCTTTGAACAGCATAGCAGAGCTTTTTGCTTGAATAAATTGGACAGAACTGCCAAAGAACCATGGAGGATCGGTTCATTCTTGCTGTATCCATGATCCCTTCCTTTATGACTCAAAAGCAGTCAGTTATTGTATCTGAAATCAGAAGCATGGTTTGCGTAGCTTGGTTCTCACGATGGATGAAAGGTCTTAACAATATTCTAGAAGGATTTTTCAAAGCCAAAATATTTTGTTTCAATAAGGCTTCCATTGTCTACAACCTGCTTTCATTTTTACTGAGGGTTAGTCTTTAAACAAAGTTTTTAAAAACCCAATGCACACCACCCAGTTTGACACCGGGTGGAACAGTACACAACATCTCATAGAAAATGTATCCGATGATACATAACATCGATGACAATTTGCACAACCGTTTTTAATGTTTTTATTTCAGATGTAATGACTTAAGTCCACAGCGTGGAGTCCTTGTTTGAGTATCTAAGTTTAATATGACTGACTGACTTAAATGTGTTCCTGATTGAACCTTTTCATGACTCTGACTTGACTACAGCAGCCTGGATTGTGCCACTGGTTGTAATGTCCTTTTAGACAGCAGAGATGTACGACGTTGGGTGCTCACTCACACATATCAGATTGTCACATCTTTGTTAGATGCAATGCTACTGATCCCTTTATTGTGAATTAGCCAAAGACTAGTGCTAGGTTCGTATACAATTTGGTTCATTCTACTCCATCAATTAGAACTAGTCAGATATGAAGATGTTTGAGACACAAGTGGACTAAAACTAAGGGCTGAACTTAATCTGAGAGAAATTGATTGAACTTTGATCCTTTCCTTATCTGTTGCCATTTTACTTTTTTTCTTTTTAATTATCTACACAGAGTGCTGCTGAAAAATGTCTGTAAAATATTCGTAGTGCTTGTTTTAATCTGTATGGCATGTCAGAAAGGTGTTAGACCACAGCTGGATGAAAGTCAAGTTACATTAAAAACGACAGTAAATCAACACTCACCCAAGCTCACTGGAATTCACCCTTGGCTCACTGAGTCGTTTTGTGTATTAAATTCCACCTAATTGGCACTGAACTTGACTAAAACAAGCCAAGAAGACACATTTGTGAGTGCAGTCCAGTCTAAATCTGTCTCCGTCCTCACTATGCTCTCTGTTCTTTGGCCGCAGCGCCTTCTTCCTTCAGTAAGCTCTGGAGGAACAATTCCAGTGTGTTTGGTTTCTTTGCTCTTTATGTTTCCAGGCCCGAAAAATGTTATGAACATTTGTAGCTCTCAAAAGCCCAGTGGCTGCTACTGAAAACATGAATCTTTCAAAATGACTCACAAGTATATAGCTGACATGAGACAGGACAATATGTAATGCTTTCACTCAGAAGCATCAGTTTTTGCTTCATCATCACGCAGAAATACAGAACCCACCTACTGTCCCTGAATGTGCACATTAGTATGAAACATGTAAATCTATAACTGTATATCTATAAATGTATTTAATATTAGCAGTCTGGTTGTTGGATGACACTGTCTGCAATAGATTGCTTAAGGTTTAATGCCTTATTTCCACTGCATGGTTCAGCTCGACTCAACTCACTTTTAGTTCCAGTTCCTTTTCTCTGCTCTGTTTTCCACCATGGATTTAACCTCTTCGGAGTCGGCCTGAAACTGCTGTGACATCATCTTCAATGCGATTCTTCTATAACCAAACAGTGAAATGTATGCACCTCGTCAGTTTATCCTCATAAAGTAGCAAGCATGACATCCTACAAACTAGCGCCCCACGAGTGATGTTACGTCTTAAACGTAAAGTAACGTCGTTATTGTGGCTAGGGTCAGGGAAAGAAACATGGTGAGGACATACTTTAAAACAAGTCAAAGTTCACACCAAAATTCATAGTTTATGCACAAATTACTGGCTTAAGATTACATGGGATATGTACAAATTTGGGTGCAATAATTTTGTAGGAAAACCTACGAAGGGGGAAACCTACGAAAACTGCCCGAAAACAGTCTGATGTTGTATATTTCTCAGTTTTGTAGGCTGCCATTTTTTAAAAATCTGGTTCAAGTCAATAAAAAATTTACAGTCACTGTTGGCTATTTAAAAATGGCGGGTTTATGCTGGATATCCCATGTGGTGCAAGTGACAAAAACCAGAAAAGAGTAAGTCAGGCTGGGGTTGAGTTGTGATGTAGCATGCAGTGGAAATGTGGCATAATTTATGCTCTTAGCAAAACTTCTCTATAATTACTTCTTGTGTTCCATGAATGTAAAAACAAGAGAACCATACATCCACCTTTTAGGAATACATCACCCACAAGATGACCGGTTTTGGATTCCTCGTTCACTGTGGAGACATGCGAGAGTTTTCTTCACAAATTCAATATAACAGGCTAATAAGCTAATATGAAAATTGTCATTTTGTGGGTAAAATTCCTCGAAAAGTTTTTTTGTTAGAAACCTCTCATTGTCCACCTTACTTCTTCTCCAAACAGACATTAGATCTACAATATTACTGTTCAAGTACTGAAGCACACATTTTAAAATGTGCAAATGTGGTAACAGCACTGACATGGTTGATGCCTTTTAGCTGAATCATTTTGGTAGCATTAGGTTTGTGAGAAAAGGCCAGTTAGCCTGATTTATTTTGCCATTTTAAAAGCGCAGTCATAGAGTAAGTTAACTTCAGTGTTCCCTCCTGATTTATGATTTTTCCTTCCTTAACACCCACATGCCGTGTCTCTTACTGCATGACTACACAGGTCACCTTACAGAACATATATATTAATTTTGACATTTTTACAGTGGGGTCTTGTGTTACATTTTTCTCAAACTCAATCCATGTAATTATCCATGTGTTACTGAGGGGAACTTTCAACCATGTAAGGGCTTTATTCCAATGATCACCTTAATCTAATTATTCACTGTAACCATGTATACATAACCATTGATTGCTATGCATTTTTTTTAACATTTTAAAGTGTGTTGTCAAAGCTTTTTTGTGGAAGTAGGATCTGGAACCAACATCAGCACCTATAGTTAAAAAAATAGTTTTAGGGACTAAAGACACTGAATCCCTGACAGATCTTAGACTATTTCAATTACTTAACTGTTAATTATGATTATGATTGAATGAGCTACATTGTTTAAGTGTTGTGCCAGATGTTTTTTCTGGCACAATAGATGTTATCGAATCGTCAGCCAACACTGTAAGAATATATTTCATTAAATGTGATGCCGTCCACTTCAGTGTGGACGTTTGGGTTTACGAATGTATCGTGAGGCAGGTGGAGGGTCAAGGTTCATGCTGCTCTGTGGTTTTATGTCCGCTGTTTAAAAAAAAAAAAAAAAAAAAGTTTTCTGAATGAATCTTTCCATGTTAAAGATGCTACTGTAAATAGATTGTGAATATGAATGATCATTTTCAAGATAATATTTACAAATGTTTTGCTGTTCAGGCATGTGAGAGTGAATGCGTGAGCGAGTGAGTGTGTCGAGGGAAGTTGATTGTATTCTCTATGGAATGTTTAATGTATTAAAAAAAGAAGCTAAAATCCCCTTTACTCCCCACTGCTGTCATATATACTGTCCAGTGCCGTGTGACTGCCACCTGCAGAACCACATGGTGCAGTTTAATGCCATCAGTGTTCCACCACCACTTCAGTGTCAGTCCAACAACAAGTGAAGCATCGTTTACCGAACTCAGGCTTACGTTTTTGCCATTCTAATGGAAGAAATCCAAAGCTGTGACCGACTCAGAAACACACTGTTAAGGACGATTTGTGGCTACAACCCGCTCTCGTCCGTCCCCTTCCCCTTTGAGCTCACACTCCTTTTTTTTTTTTTAACGATGACGTCACAAAAGATGAAAACACAAGCATGTCGAAAAAAGTGCTTCAAGAATTCAACTTCACCATGAGTGTTTGCATAATCTTATATGCCCTTGTATGATGTTAGTATCTCTGTATAATGTAAAGACGCACACAGGTTGAGACGTCCGAGTCCACAAAAAGATGAGTTTTACTTCTACAAACAGTTTTAACAAGCAGAAATGATCTCACCGATAACTGCAGACTAGCCAAGTGACTTTTTTTTAAAGAAACTGGGTACCCTGTTCAAATGCAAGTTGCTCTAGTGCTGCTTATGAGAACCACTTCCAGCTGATTCACTGCATACATGGATGAAGATGTGGAAATAATCTCTTAATACTAATTCAACAGTTTTGAGATAATTTAAGATTTTTTTATTGTACCAAGTGGCAAGGACTGTTTGTTTTTTTTTCATTCATGACTTTGAAATTTATTACATCATTGCACCGAGCTTAGATATGGCCCAACTCTGTGGCTCCAAACTGGTCCACATTTTTCCTTAGTCATGAGATTAAGGTACGCACATTATAAATGACTAAATATTCCATTTTATTTGCCAAAATGTAAACAATACATTTATTTAGGACACGTATAAATAAACCATTTGGCAGGGGTAAACAAATAAACCAATGTACAAAAGTGATTTCTCAGAGACATGGTTGCAATAGCCTTGTATGGCTAAGAAATTTCAGCTAGGCTAGTTAGCTAACTCAGATAGCTTTGTACGTTAGGAAGCATATTTTCTATACGTACTTACAAACTTTATAAATACTTTCAAACTTTCTATACATGATTTAAAAAGTTCTATTTCTTATATACATAGAGAGAGAGAGAGAGAGAATTTTTTATCCCAAAAACGCAAAGGCTAGTCCTGTTGCAAACTGTGCTTATAAGGAAGTAAATTGATGTTGTTTACTAGTGGTAGATGTAATACTTAATTTTGTGCAAGAACATAGTTGGTATGTGGGCTAAGTCTCTGTAAACTGTTGCCAAATGCTTTAGGAGTCACAATATTAGCATTTCCACTCAAGAGCTGAGAAAGTTGCTAGTTTCATTAGCTTTAGTAAAGTACCACACAGCTGCCATGCTGCTGTCCTTAAGATCTGGCTGGACTAATGACAGCGGTGAATGAAGTACCTGAAAGTCATACTTAAGTACAGATATCTTACCACAGAATGACTTTGGTAGAAGTTAAAGTAGGTATTTAGTGTGCTTAAGTATCAAAAGTAATTTTATTATATTCATTATTTTTATGTATTGAAAGTAAAGTACAAATAAATACTGGTAATTAAAAAACAAGCAGCCAGAATTTTCAGAATTATGTGGTCTGTTTCTTTGCAACAGATACACCATCATAAAAATGGAGCATACACACTAGGGGGATAAAAAAGGACTTAAAGGTATTTTACGACAAAATCACGTTTTTCCATCCCTCCCACTTCTTCCTTCCCTATTTTGTAGTAATTGACTAAGATACATAGGACATATGTAGTGGAGTAAAAGTACTTTTTTTTTAGGAAATGTAGTGGAGTAAAAGTGAACATTGACAGAAATATCAAAACTAAAATAAAGTACAGATACTCCCAAAATATACTTAAGTGCTGTAACAAAATACTTTTACTTTGTTACATTACAACAGTGACTAATGAGAATAGTTCTGCCCCTGAGAATTGTTTGTACTAAAACTCTATACAAGCTGCTTTTTGGGACGCGGCGTCTCCCTGTGGCTGTCCTTGTCCAGAGCCTGCTGAGTTAGCTGGCTGTATTGTATTTACTCTCTCTGCATGTGACCACGACAAACTCCCATCCTGTGCACTGTCGTCACGCCGACGACACCCTCATTTCTCAGAGCGGGCGCCGCCTGCCGCACTTATTGTGCTGTGATGATGATGATTTTCTGTTAATGGGGCTTGTATATCAGATGCCTTCGACAATCATGTGCACATATCAGAGTTACCATGACGACACAGGCCAGAGCGACTGATTGTGTTTCGTTTGTCTTTCTCCTGGAATAAATCCTGAATGATCGTAACATATGACTCTTTACACATGTTTTGTGTGTGTGTGTGTGTGTGTGTGTGTGGCTTACTCATACTACTCATTCTCAAAGTTAGAGCTACATTTCCTACAAATGTAAACTCGTGTGTTTGTACTCAGTATTTCAACACTTGCAGACTCCAGGATCCATGCATGTGGATATTAAGCAGACCATTTTACCACTTTGACCATATTGCCTGCATATATGCTGTGCAACAGATGTTTAGCAGACACAAGACAGATGTTGCAAACACATGAGGCACATGTTGCCTTCACTAGCACATGCTGGAATACATTATGAGGCTTATATAGCACTAGAAACATAATGTCTACAGATGTTACTCGCCCATATGAAAGTGTGTTTGGCCTCCTTGGGTTAACACTCCAGTGTCCTCGCACTGAAATGATTGTGCAGATGCAGCTCAGGGTTCAGTAAGAGTTCAGATAAAAACAGTTTGGAGAGACATTCTTGTATTATTGCTCTGTATCAGTGTTTTTCTTTAACAGCAGTTTCCAGACATCTTTGAATCCTTACAGCTGTCCAGTAGAACCAGTTCGGGTGACTCAGTGAGTGAGTGCAATTTAGCGCATGTGTGTATGTCCCACTGGCTAGCTCATCGCCGCTACTTTGCATTACTCTCATATAGTGGTTGGGACACCATTTTTGTGGAAGTATAGCATCCACCCTCAGGTTAACACATTTCTGTCAACACTGTTGCTGGCGTTAAGCATTAAACGTGCTGTTAGGACCATTAGCTGCCAGCTCAGCCACCACTGAGTTGAGAACTATCCACAGACAACCTCTGAATCATAGACATGCTTTACATATTGTTAAGAGCTTCTTTGATATTGGTCTGTTATTAGCAGAGTGTTACCTGTGCTGCTTCATCACACTTCCTCTGCTTTCCCTTTGTCTGAGCTGGAGCTTTTCCTCCCGACTGCCTGTCTATCTCAGCTCAGCACAGAGACAAGTGCACACACAAACACACATATACAGACACATACACACAATGCTTGTTCAGAATTATTCATCCATCTAACACACACACACACCAAAGCACTGAAATGAAAATCGTGAAATCAAAGTATTTTACATCCCTTTGACACTCATGCAGTACAGCATCAGCATCAAATGCAGTCGTGCACACACACACACACACACACACACACACACACACACACGCTCACAGAGCAAAGCAGCAGAGTTTTTGTTTAATCAAAATTGCCTGTCACTTTCACACACACTGATAGAACTCGCTTGTTGACTTTGGCTGTCAGGCTGTAAGTGTGTTTGTGCTCGGAGTCACTGATCTCTCTGCTCCTTAAAACTGATTTCACCTCATCTTTAATTCAGAGCTTCACCCTCCTCATCCTCGTCTCCAGCTTTTCTCTCACTGCGGGCTTTTTCCTCCCCTCCTCTCCTGTCTCTCTCCCCCGCAGAGACATGTTGTTTTGTTCTTTACTAAGCAGCATATGTATATCCCATAAAACTAATTACGGGCCAATCATCTGAAACTGTGAGATAACACACAATTATGTGCGCATGCCGGGGAATCTCAAGTGTGTAAAGACCGTCCGTGTCATTTGGACAGACAGTTCTGAGTGCCAACAGCAGGGGGTGATGTGATGTTTCCCTCTCATGTCTCACTGTCTGTTTGCTGGCAGTCAGTAAGATAGAACTAAACCAAACTTTCAGCTGTGATGGAAATCATCTCACAGGATCGCACCAGCAATGACCTCGAAAGACATTTCACTTTGAAGGGAAAACGCTTTTATATAATATCTTCTTTCAAAAGCAGATACTCAACATCTTATCTTAACATCCTCCCTCAACTTTAAAAAAAAAAAAAAAATCTGGTAGATGGTGATTTCAAGTCAAAACTGTAACTTTCTCTAAGAGTCCATGATACAGCCATTGGTGAATGTAGTATTCAGATGCTTTACTTAAATAAAAGCACTAATACCATTCTGTGAAAATACTCACAAAGTCTTGCATTGAACATGTTAAGTATGATCAGGAAAATGTATTTTAAGTATTAGAAGTACACAGGGTAGAAAAATCTTTAAAAAAAGAAATAAAAGATAAAAAAAACAAATAAAACGCACAAAACCTAATTATTAAACACCTAAAAAAATCGAAATTATTAGAAAATCTAAAACAAAAAAAAACCACTCCAAACCCTTTAAAATTAAATACTAAAAATATTAAAAATAAAACCACTAAAAATAAAAATAATAGAAAAGAGGGGGGGAAACAACAATAAAATTTAAAAAATATTAAACAAATAGAAAAAAAGATACCCAAAACCTCAAAATTATAAAATTAGATATTTTTTGTGTGCTTTTCCAGATGCTACACCCCCCTCCTCTTCCTCCCACTCTGCAGAGACTAATTGAGCACACCTGTGCGTAATCTGCTCATTAGGAGCATGCAGTGTTTGAGGACTGAAGAAGCAAACTGTGGGAGGCAGCGGGTCAGCGAGGCTGTACTGGAGTCAGTACAGGTTGGTGAACGCTACTTTGGCAACACTTTACCTTTGGGGAAAGCAGTTTTTTGAATACTCATTATGTACCCTTTGCTGCCATTTCTTGTCAAGTAAATCATCACTCTTGTTTGTGTACCTATTTACACTTGCCTTGCTGCTTCTATTTGAACAATTAATGTTATTTTATATGCACGTTTGGCTGTATCTGCGAAGATATAAAGTACTTCCTGTACTTGTGTTACTTGCAGGCTAACTAATGCTGGGTTCAATTCAAAATTGCAGGCCCAGTTTGACCAAATGTAAAGAAAAAAACAAGACAGACAGTGATGAAGTAGTGTGTCTGTGGTTAGTCCATGGACAATTGGACTATCAGCGGGGTTGCCTCTTTATATTTGAATAATATATTAATATTTAATACTAATATTAGAAATAATATAATACTAAATACTAATATTTTGTTAGTAGATGTATTATTTTAATTAAATACATGCAAATATACTTTATGTTGCCTTTTAGTAGATTTCTTACTATTGAAAATGTGCGCCTCCATGGCATGGATGCTGCCATTGTTGAGAGACGTCAGACCGCTGAAGCTACATGGACTTCACAAGCAGGAACTGTACTTTTTCAAGCAGGAAGTCAAAATATCTCGACTTCCGAGTTTTCTGGAACGCAGTGTAAGCATAGACCAAGAAGATGAAGGTTTGCTTCATCTTTTTGCAGAAGGGGAACATCTCTGACAGAATGTAAAAACAGTGCAACACTGTTATATTTTTATTTTAGCATCTCGATCACGGACTGCAGGCGATAAATTGACCGCTTCTTTATTCCCCCGCCTCACCATCACTGAGTGTTTGACGATGTGCCATAAGAGAGAAGCTGCAGTTTAGCATTTGATGAACACCTCTCTCTCTCCATCCCTCTCCGTCCACCCTGCCTCTCGTTTTGTCATCTTTCGCTGATTTGTTTTCCTCATTCGCCGTGGTCTCATGATGTGACGGCTGCTTGCCTCCCTCCAGAGCTTTTGGTTTTCCAGACTGAATTAGAAGAATATTTCAGCGACGTCCTGCTGTTCAGAACATTGCTGCCCACACAAACACATTCCAGTCACTTGATGGACCAGACACACACACACACACACATGCATACACACCTCGTTCTCCTCTCAAGTACGACACATATACAGCGTCTCCTCTGACCTTAACCTCTCTTTACACTCTCTGCGTGATGCTGTGCAGCTTAACTCCACCACTGAGCGTGTGTGGCTATTTGTTTTTTTGTACTCCACTGACCCAGATGTTAATAGTCTTCTTTCAAAACATTGTCACGTTCACACCGATGTTCATCCAAGTTCAATTTTATATGCAGAAAAACATTCGTACAAAAATATCCACGTATACAGGCTGATGTTCCAGACTTTAAAAAGCTCGACTTAATAATAAATGAACAGTCTCAAACATCCCAGACTTCTCATTCTCAGATACACATCTCTCTGCTCAAAGATAAACTCACAACATTAAAATTATATTTAATGTTTCTTATCATTGCTTCACCAGGCCATGATGACATAGATAGCTTTTTGGAATGTGTGTTTTCTTTGGTTAACTGTTTGGTTGCTGCAGATCGTCCTAAAATATGTGTTGCAAAAAACGAATAAGCTATGAGGCTAAAATGTCTTTCAGTTATTTATAGCTGCTGTTATGATTCATTTTACTGTATTAACAATGGGTCAAATTAGTATGTGCATCGTGAAAAGGGATGCTTATAGTGGAAAAACCCACAAAGAATTCTCACTCAAATCTGTATTTTTTCTTAGCTCTGCAGAGTATTTTAGCATCTTTCAGCTCACTGTTTTGGTCTTTCAGCCTAAATGTATTAATTTAATCTAATCGCTTTTGTCAGCATTGTTTCCATTTGGCAGTACGCAGCTGTTTTCTGTAATTAAAAAATACTCCAATAAACCCATTGTACACCAACTGCCCAGCATGTCATACCATTGTTTCAACAGCTCATAATTCGGAAGCCCCAATAGTCTGGGGGGTTAAGTCAAAATTGATGCAACAGAGGCAGAAATATCCTGACTTTTAAACTCTGGATCCCACACTTTCCATAATGCAATTCTGCAATTCAACGCTGTTTTCCATTAGACCCTCCTACCTGACCCTACTTTGTAAATACTGATCTCTTTTAAACTTCATGTGCCAAATGTGTAACACTTTATGTTATGAGGATTTCTGTTAAAACCAAAATAACCCTAATGACATCATGTTATTTTAAGACTTGACACCAGAGCCATTAAAGATATTATCGACCTGCTTTCACAAGCTCCATCTGACTTGCAAACTGATTGAAATGTACAATAGGTGGAGTGCCCCTTTAACTAAACTCTTACATCTTGTTGTCTCGCTCCAGCATAAACTGACATAAAACATGACTTTCTTTTGTCATTTATTGTTTTAAAACATGAACCACTTTTCCTCCAGGTTGAGAGAACCAGCACTCTGATAAGCTCCTGCTGCTACTGTTACTATTGTCACTAAGAGCTTCTCTTTGTGTTGGAGCAAAAACACTTTCTATGTGATCGCAGCCTGAGAAGCAGCTGAGCAGGAAGTGAATCCAGTTGTAGGAGGCAGCAGAGCTACAGCTCTGCTCCACCTGCGAGAGTAATCATGGAGAAAATAAATGTTTGATTCTCTTTCAGGAATCTTCTTGCTCTTTTGTCAGTTGACCAGGAATGGTCCTGACCTTCACTCTTGTTTTATAGCAATCAGAGATACAAAAGAAAGGG
This sequence comes from Plectropomus leopardus, assembly GCF_026936395.1. Taxonomy (NCBI): domain Eukaryota; kingdom Metazoa; phylum Chordata; class Actinopteri; order Perciformes; family Serranidae; genus Plectropomus; species Plectropomus leopardus. The sequence continues at coordinate 20,480,008 of NC_142197.1, read as the reverse complement.
CTAGTTTATGTACAGAAAGTCTATGTAGATTATAACTTTAAAATTGTGTTTATGCATATGTTGCTTTTTATTTGTCCCTTTACATAGAGACCATCCAGCAGTCTCTCGCTCTCCACGGCCAGCTTTCAGTCCTGTCGGGTGGCAGACGGGGTGGGAAGGATTAGTTAAAGTTGCATTCTCTTGCGTATCGTCGTGCTTGAGTAACGCCCCGGTGGAGGCTCCTCCTGTGTTATGGCGTTGAGGTGATGCCCCACCCTCCGCTCCGCAGCCTTCAGCTTCTCTTGCAGCTCCTGCGCCTCCTGCTCGGCTTTGCGCGCAGCCTTGCGGGCGTTCCTCAAGGAGCGCTTCACCTTCCGAATGCGCTCTTTCAGCTGCCGGTTTCTCCTTTCCGCCGCGGCCAAGCGCTCCTGCATCTTGCGGCCTCGCTCCTCCTCCTCGAATAGCGCGGCCTGCACCGAGGAGCACAGTAGCTGGAGAAAGTGAGGAGAGAGTGAGTTAACATACAGGAAGGGTTGTTTTCTTAACCCTTTAAAATCTAGCCATATTATTTCTTTCAAAAACACATGAAGAAAGAAGTTCATGAGAAACAGAAGAAATGGAACCAAAACTTAACAAGAAATTAGTAAAAAGGTACAAGAAAATTACCTGAAAATAAGCAAAAAAAAAATATTTTGGGGGGTTTTGGCCTTTAATCGACAGGACAGATTAAGCATGAAAAGGGGGAGGCAGAGGGGGTACATGCAGCAAAGGGTCGAGGCTGTAAATATAATTATTATAATTCTAAATATATTTTTATCTCCTATTTTCTCCTACAGCTAATGTTCAAGTCATTTTCTTGTCACCTTTTACCTTTTTTTCCTTTTTTTTTTGCAATTTTCCAGACATTTCTGCTGCACCAATTTTCTCATGTTCCAGAGGTTTAAAATGCTGGTGAACGACGTCTAATGGCATCACAACAAAACTGATGGTGAGCCAGGTTTTTAAAGAGTTAACCAGCAAAGCAAACAGTTGTAAACCTCCAGATGCCATCTTGTCAGCTGGTTGTGAAGTGTGGGAGCACTGGTGATGGGCTTTTCCCAGCAGCCTTTCTAAAATGAGAAAATCTTTTTCCCTTTGAAGTCCACAGTGCTGTTGTTTCTCCTTTACTTGTGTATTTTCTCCTCTGCAAAGCCCAACACACTTGTAAGGGTGGAATTTGGGGAAATAAAATAAAGGTCCTAACCCTTGTCATTGACATTTATCCCCACAGGCTTACTACCAGTGCAAAAACACCAGGGGATGATGTTTATGTGTGTCTGTGTAACATAAATGTATCACCCTACAGACCTCCCTTCCCTCCCTGACGATGCGGGGGTCACGTACTTGGGTAGAGCGGAGCTGACCTCAACCAGCAGGGTTAACAGGGGTGAGTGCTCTTGTAGTCACAGCGGAAAATGTGTCTTTATATCCGACAGCATAAAGTCCAAGGAGCATACAAATCGAGGGAGATTTAGTCCGCTGCTTAAAGTCCAGTTTGGATTTTATTGAAGTGGGGTTGTACGGTTGTATCCATAGTCAGTGTATTACATAGAGTAGATGACAGATTGTACACTCCCAGTTTACAGTAGCAGACAGGAGCACTGACTGTATTGCTGTGGATGTGATCAGCACGTATTTTATCCGCCTAAAAAAGTCCCACCTAAAAAATCGATATCAGTTCATAGGACCAGTGTATGGGATTTTAGGGGACATACTGGCAGAAATGGAATATAATATAATAAATATGTTTTCTTTAGTGTAAAATTACCTGAAAATAGGAATTGTTGTGTTCTCTTTAGAATGAGACGTATATATCTACATAAGGAGCGGGTGCTTGGTTCATGGAGATCTACATGCTGCACTGCCACGTTTCTACGGGTCTAAAACATACAAATGTACGATATACAAGATACAATATTGCAAACTGGCAGATAGGAGCAATAAGTTATATAAATAATAAGAGAGCACATCTTACCAAGTAGTAGTGGTCTCTGATAGTCATTCTGTTTTCATTGTCATATAGCATATGGAATAAAAGACTCTGTATAAATGTTACGACGAGTTTTTGGGACACTAAATTGATGGTCAGACAGGAGCAGCTCAAACTCTGAGTGTAATGGATGTGGGGCATCTGCAATTATATTTTCCTTCCTGTGTACAGCACTGTCAAATAAAATGCTGAGTTAAGCACTTTTTTCCAGGCCGTTTTTTTTCCCCAAACTAATTTTCAGGTAATTTTCTTGTACTTTTTACAAATTTCTTGCACATTTTTTGGGTCATGTCTTCTCTCATTGCCCTTCTCCCATGTTTTCATGTTTCTTATAAGCTACTCACACAAACCCACTTTAAAAAAATCCGCTGTCCCTTTAATGCTAATTACTACTTGTGTAACACTAGCACTTAACCAACAAACACAGCACTGATATCACCAGATCTGGTTGGCTATTCTGTATCAGACAGTAGATTGATGATATTTTTTTATGCCCAATTTGGAAATGAAGATCACATTAAAATCCTGTCAAAAGAACTTGCAGCGGCCTGTTCTCACCAGCCTCAGATGGCTGCAGCAGATAATGATGGGCTCAATAGTTACTTTTGAATATTCTAAGGTGTGTCTTAGTGCCAGTTTTGAGAGCTTTGGTTCAGGTAATACACATTAACTTTTCCTTCTAAAACATTGTCACATGATGCATATCATTGCATAGTTACAGAATTTTAAGTGTCAGAATGGCTTTTTTTGTCTCGGTGTTAAATACACTGTAAGTTATATATTTCATTATGGCGTCAGCTACTACAGAAGAAATAGTTAACGGTGAAGTCTTTGGATCATTATGAATAATGTGAATACTGTTTCTGGAAAAAGAGGTTTTTGATATGTAACAAAGGTCTCCAGCTGGAATTTAACCAGGGTTATTGCAAGTAGGGCGATTGAACGCCCTACTGTAGATTTTTTCAAAGCTGTGAGTACAAACAAAACTGCATTCATATCCATTTTACTGCAGTGAGGTGAATTTAATCACAAAGATGAATAAAACCGAGACAAAACATCTTTTTTCTAATTTGTGTGAACTGAGCCTTTAGATGAAGTCCTTTTCCACTCATTTATCCAAACAAAAGTCAAATCCAGATTATGTAACACTGGTACAAGAGTTTGAACACTTTCTCATGCTCATAGGAAGGCTCTCAGCAGGACGCCCCCCAACACACATGCACACACACACACCACCTGTCAAAACATCCGGGTGTTACCTGCCTGCTGTTCAGCATCATCTGTATAAACAGTGGTTAGAGGACATGAGAAGACACACACATGCATGTGCAAAATGTCCTTGCATTCGAATTCACAGTCACAGTCAGGCTGCAGTGTCAAAACTTAAAAGGCATTTAAAACTGCTCTACATAATGCACAGAATAAAAAAGATAAAATAAAAGCAGGTGCTCATTGTGATGAACCCATGGGAAATTATCACCTAACTCTGCAGTTTTCCTTTAGCTCTATGGAGCGTTTTAGCGTCTTTCAGCTTATTGGTTTTTTTTTTTGTGAAAGTAGCAACTTTGTTTTGGTTGAGTCCACTACTGTCATCACGATTTAAAGCCTCATCAGAAAGTTATTGTCACAGTTATCCTAGTTACAAGCTTATAAACGCAGTGGAACTCTTTGCAGCTTAGAGCCAAATATTATGTTCAGGAGTTGGTGAGACCCAAAACAGTGCTAAAAGTAGAGTTGAAATTAGACTGAAATTATGAGTTGGCCAGAAACACAACTCAGAATGAATGATTGTTACCTCGTATCTGTTGCTGATGTATAAATTATCAATTGTTCCTAACGCTAACATGATTGCCATATTCACGATTGCCACACTGCTGAGGCTAGGAGATGTGCAAATTTGTGTTATGGTTTCAACTCACAGACCAATCACAAGGGCAGAGCTTTTGTGTGATAAATAAGGAATAAAATAAAGATTGTAAACAGAAGAGAGTAAAGGAGTTAAGGGAATTGGGAGGCATTTGTATGTCTGTGTGTGTCCAGCCTGACCTGACCGCTTATTTATTTGTGCAGACTTTCAATTCCCCTTTTCAACTCCCCGTCTTTAGAACTTCACTACTGACGTCAGAGAGAAAAGCCAGGATTTCAGCTCTTCTCCTGAGGTTTAATTTGCTTTGTGCATGTGTGTGTGTGTGTGTGTGTGTGTGTGTGTGTGTGTGTGTACGCATGTGTGTTTGTGTGTGTGCATAGGGATGCGTGATTAGAAAACAGACAAAAAGAAGAAAAAGCACAAAGAGAGAGTGAGTGATGAAGAGATAAAAAGAACAAAAAGGAGGCAGAGAGAGGAAGGAAAAACAAAGACGAGATGGACAAAACAGGAGCTTTAACTACTAAGTGAGACCAGCAGACTGTTGTCCTCCTTTTATAAATCTACATGTCCACATAAAAACATTACTCAGAGTTGAAAATAACCTTCTTAAAGGTGTTTACGTGACTGTGATAACTGGAGTATTCCCTTGCTGTGGTTATGATTAAATCATTAGAGTGAAAGTAGACAAGAAAATCTGCTGATTGAGAAGTATTTGGGGAATTTGGCTCTTTCTTGTTGTAGCTGAAGGATAAAGGAAAGAAAATCATAAAATAAACGAGATGTCTTTCAGGGGAAAGAAAGAAATCTGTATGAAACAGCTGAACGATGGGCTTACAGCAGCGTCATGGTAAAAGCTGCTCCGAGTGCTGCTGATAAGAGGAGGCTTTCACAAAAGCTAATTGAAGGCTCTGGCAGAAAAGTGGAGGAAGTCTCCAGTTTATCCTTCTGGAGGGGCGTCTGGTTCCCATGAGGCTGAAACCAGAAGCAAACAACCTCCTGACTCCAGTTTTAAGGGATGTTTTGTGTTGAAACTCCAGCTGAATGATGTCTTGAAACCTCAAAGCACAGAGACAGTGATTCAGCAAAGGAAACACCTTCGAGATCCTTTGTAGATAGATAGTGATATTAGAAATCTGATCGTGTTGCTTTTAATTTAATTTTAATTACAGTCCGGCAAAATTTGAAGGAAAAGAGCTTTTCTTTTTGCTTTAAATTTGATACGAAAAGGCAGGGAAACATGGAGGGGTAAGAGGAGACATGAAGAGGACAGAGAAGGTCCTTCCATCTCATCATCCTCCATAAATTCCAGGAGTAAAACACCTGTTTTGTCCCGCCCGGACGGGAGGTCACAGCCTCTACATGCGAGTGCTCGTCCTCTGTATAATCAGCGTCTTTAACCCCTGCGTCACTGACCTTTGACCATAAAGCTCAGACCCTGCAGGTCAAACCTGAGGAGAACTAAGACACCAAACCACTGCACCTTTCCTCATTTAGTTCTGCATTTTTGACTGCTGGCTATACAAAAAAATGCTATAAATCCATTCAGGAAGCAATTAACTATGTCTTCCTATGCTGCAGGCAGCGTTCAGGTCAGTCCGGAACAAGATGCAACATCCTGACTGCGAATGCAATGATGCCAATTTAAAACATTTTTGTAACAAATTACACAAATTTTTCATCACTGTAATGATGCCAATGACATTTCTGTTTGATGTCAAAACAGTATGACTTTTTCGTGTCATACTGATCTGAGTTGTCCATTGAGGCAAGTCCAAATAAGGTCAATGAAGGTAGGTCCAAGGCCAAGGCTCAGGTCAATAGAGGTTTGTCACCGTCAAGTTTCAAGGAAATTGCGACCTTACAAAGACAAGGCTCAGGTCAATGGACGTAAATCTAAGAAAAAAAAATCAAATCAAGGCATGTCCCAAGTAAAGTCACTCAGGACAAGCCCAATTCAAGTCTCAAGTCCTCTAGACATGTGAAGTCAAAACCCATTTGGCACAAGTGCAAGAAGACAAGTTTCAAGTCAGTGGAGACAGACAGAGGCAAGTTCGAGTCAAGTCTCAAATAATTTGAGAAGAGACCATGTCAAGTCTCAGGAAAATGGAGAAAAGTGAAGTCGAGATTTATTCTGATAAAAGTCAAGTTAAGTCTTATGTCATTGAAGACAAGCCAAGTCAAAATTACGGCACAACAAGTCCAAGCCGAAGTCTCGAGTCACTGAAGACAGGTCAAGTTGAAATTCATTTGACACAAGTCCAAGTCAGACCAACAGAGATAAGTCCAGGTCAATGAAGATATGTCAGAGGCAAGGCATAAGTCAGTGCACACAAATCTTGGAAAAAATAATCAATGCAAGACATATCCCAAGTCAATGATGCTACTTAGGACAAACCCAAGTCCTTCAAGACAAATGAAGTCAAAACCCATTTGGCACAAGTGCTAGAAGCCAAGTTTCAAGTCCATGGAGACAAATGGAGGCAAGTCTGAGTCGAGTCTCAAATGATTCGAGAAGAGACCATGTCAAGTGTCGTTGAGACAAGTGAGGTCAAGATTCATTTAAAACATATCAAGTCTGTCCTTTGAGACAAGTCAAAAGTAATTCAGTACCAGTTCAAGTCAAGTCTGAAGTCACTGAACACAGGTCAGGTCAAAATTAATTTGAAATCCAAGTCAGCTCTTGAATCATGTAGACAAGTCTAATCAATTCTCAGCTCAATGGAGATTAGTCTTAGTAAACTCTAAAATAATTCAAGATCAGTCCACGTTCATTCTCAAGTCCAATCGAGTCTCAAGATATTAAAGACAAGTCCAAGTCAAGGCTTAATCTGGAGAACTCAAATCACCAGTATTCAGTGAGGAATGCAAGTATATGGTAAGTCTTTCAGGTCTCTAAATGCTGACAAATATTCATGTGTTTTCTTAGCTGATACAAAGTCCCAACAAAGTACAGGCCTGTTTGTAGCCCTGCAATCAGAATTTTACAGCCCAATACTTTAAATTTGAAAGCAAGTTTGCTGTTAATAAGTAATTAAGTCAAATCTTTAAGGAGTCAACTCTTAAGTAAGTCAAATCTTACAATGCTCATGTCCAAATCATGTCTAATTTTTGTTACTTAACTCTGACTCGAGTCTCAAGTCTACAACTTTGATATACAAATAGAGTAAAAATGACTTATTATACTGATGCAGTGCTACTGAATGAAAACCTCTTCAACATCTGAACAGTTGCCCTTGTATCCTTTCAAACTGAGGGCAAAGACTTGTTCCATCTCCAGCTGCTGTGTTCTGTCTTGTCTGAAGTGCGACCTGCTCAACTCACTCAAAGGAGGAGTGATAATTAATGCAGCAGAGCTTTCTTCCTCTGTCGACAGGGTTCGGCTTATCTCTGCTCCCAGGTCAGCAGCATGTTACTTCACACTGATAGAAATCAAAGCTGCAGACTGACACACGTCCAAACTGACGCCTGCTTAAGATGTGCATTTTTTTTTTTTTTTTTTTGCTATCTGACCTTTGACCTCTGGATGGTTAGCATCCTGTCTGCCTGTGGAGCCAGAAGCACGTACCTCAACCAATCAGCATTTGCTTTGATCTTGGGACATGATTGCATGTGACCAATCACATGCTGGGAGTATTTTAAGAGTATAATCATGTCTTTTGTGCATGTGTGTTTCTATTTGTTTTAAACCTTTGAAGATAAGAACAGTGAGCTGATATTTTTAAATGTGTGTGTGTGTGTGTGTGTGTGTGTGTGTGTGTGTGTGTGTACTCTGCACTGTGCCAGAGGGTAGTTTTACTGTGTTTCTACTGATCCACACCACATTCCTGTCAGCAGAGTCACAACTCAGCTCAGGATTAGGTGTCCACACACACACACACACACACACACACACACACACACAGACACACACATACACAAACATACCTCACTCTGCTGTTGTAATTTTCTTCACACTGCATCACATTAACATTTTAGCTAAGTAATATTCCTAAAAATATATAGTTGACTAACAAAACCACAAAATCTTAACGGTAGCTCTTAATCCCCCACCATCTCCAGTTCCCTGCACCCTGCTGTTTATCTGGCCCATTAATCTGTTATCTCCACGGTAACGAGATGGTGTCCCGTTTGTTTACATTCTCTGTAAACTCCCAAAAAGCTGACCTGCCTGAAAAAGACTTTTTTTAAATCTTATACTTCTCACAAGGTAACGAGGTTGTACAAGGAGATAGAAGTCATTTCTGTTTTCAAGAAAGCAGCCAGCATCACTATGGCAACCAGCTATCTAGTCATGCTGCATGGCAGGCCTCTGGGTTGCAACTCTTGGTTTAGTTTTAGACATTAATAGGGAGAGAAGTTGCCTGATAACATACATGAAAAAAAGGTGTGTGTGGTGAAAACAGTAGCCTCTTTAACACTGCCTGTTCAAGGCAGGAATGTCGTGCTGTTATGCTGCCTCGCTGCCTCGCTATCCTGAATAAAAGGTACAATCGTGGAATAAGGGGACAGAATTTCCTTGCCTTTAGGATGCCATGGGAGGTAACTATAGCAAAAAAACCCTGTAAAAACAGGACAGCCAGCAGGACAGGACCATGCTCAGGAAGGGTAGGACGTTTTGACAGCGTGTTATGTGTGTGACCCACTGTGGAAGATTTAAAAAGCAACAAGCAGCAGTTAGTAGCTAACTCAAAGAAGAAAAGCAGTCGCAAATGTCAGTAAATTGAGAAAACAATGAGGTCCCGGGGCTCTTTACCTTTCTAGCAAAGGACAAGATCAGCCACTATTTCACAGGACGGTAAATGCTCGTTATTGCCATGTTAAGCCATTGTTATTGTTCAGAAAGGCCGACACATATAGGTCACATGAGAGGCGAAACACTGTTGTGTTTAACATCTTGCCTGTCACGCCTCCTTTGGTTCTGCGATGCCAGCATGCTATGTCAAATCACACATACCCCTTCTCACCAACGTAGAACAGATTCTGTTCCGATTCCTGCACCTAATTTTAAACCACTCAGAGCATGTCGACCAAATATGAATTGGTCCAGAACAAAAAAGTCGATTTCCAGCTGGAAATTCCTGCTCAACAACCAGAGCTGATTTGGTGAAAAAGGAGTAACAGTGGAGCGGGATGATGCCGCCGTCATTTGGCTCTGCGTAAAATTACAAAAGCAGCACAAAGCTCAGACTTAGTAACGGCCCTATAGTGTGATCTCTGTGTAATAAAAGTGCTTATATAAAACCCTACCCTGCTGTCCTCTTGGGTGTCCCACTCAGGGCTGAAGGTGTGGAAAGGCTGGCTCCCTTGGGTGCAGTTGGAGAACTGGAAGAGGCTGGAGAAGGTGCGCCTGTTGTCAGACGTGTCGGGGAAGATGGCGTCCTGGAAGTTGACGCCGTGTGGGAGGATGTTGTAGTTGTCGTCCATCCTGCAGAGGAGATAAACAGGAAAGCTGTGAACAAAAAGCTGAGGCTGCTGCAGGAATAATCGAGCTGTGCAGATGCTGTTTTGAATTTGCATCAAACTTTGCAAGCTTTATGGACTGATGCACTGCAGAGGTTAGAGATGCATAATATTCACAGTAATGAGCTTGCAGTTTGCTTGGCAGGTAAAATATTTCTTTGCAAAATAATTAGAAAGCACAGCTGTCAAAGAGATGAAGTGAATAACAAGTACATCATTTTAAGTCTCACTTGATGGACATGCTAAGGCAGCTTCACACTGTCAAAAGAGACTAATGGTTTTAACTTTGAAATAGTTAGTGTCCGGGCTGCCTTAAAAATTTAAGTTGACTGAATTTGAGAAGAAAAAATGAATTATTACAAAATTAACTCAAGTTGTCTTCTCAAATTCAGTCAACTTAAAGCTTAACTTTAAGACAGATAGGACACTAACATCTTTAAGTTAAAACAAAAAGTTTCTTTTTACAGCGCAAGTGGTACACCTCAAAATTACATTTAAATACAGTCATCTTGTAGTCATCTTATATCTGACTGTAAATCACAGTTTAATCACAGAAGAGGTATTACACTGTAAAATCAGACAAGTTGATTTCACTTTTTTCTTTTTAAATCTAGAAAACCAACTTTCTTGAAAAATTTAAGTAGATACAACTATGATTCTCAGTTTCATGTTTGTATCCATCTGCTAAGTTTACAAAAAATTTAGTGACATTTACTTAAAAATGAAATCATCCTGTTGTAAGTTTTAGCAGCTTCAGTAAACGAAGTTTTCTGTGCTGTAAATCTTTATTCTGCTGATTGCAAACTAATTAATCATATCTGCACATCCTGGAAACAGAACTTGCAGATCTTGTAACTCCATCATTGGCAAAAAAATTTCTTTTTCATGATCAGGTTAAGTCAGACTAACTTGGTTTAAATTACTAACACTTAAAGAACAAGGTAATTCCACTTGTCATTTACTTGCACCAGTTTCACAAAATTAATTACATCTAAATATTAATTAAACTTAACAGTTAGATATAAGGTAAACATGAATTAAGATTCCTAGTTATTTATATATTTATTTATTTACCTTTTTCAAGGCTGTCAGTTTCTAGGATTATTTTAAGTGAGATCAACTTTTTACATTTTACAGTGTAGAGTGTTAGTTTAAAGTTGCTTCTTTGCAAAATGCATTTGTGTTTAGCTGATGTAAGTGCAGTTTTAATCAATATTTAGAGACCAAATTTCTGTTGGACCTATATGGCTAAAGGCCTTGCGTTCACCTTAGGAAGAAGAAGTAGGAGTAATTCTCCATCACGGTGTGGGACTGGCAGGACAGGTATCCCAGTCCGGTCAGGTTGAGCCTTGATCCAGTTGGCACTTCCAGCATGCTGCCCCACGCCTGGTCGCACAGCAGCTCCACCTCCGCAGAGTACAGCAGCCCTTCCTCCGCGCCCTCGTACCCGTACCCGAACCCAAAGGGCAGCGAGTTGTACAGGCTGCCCGCCCCGCCGGCCATGGGCTCCCGGTGGATCGCCAGGACCCGGGCGTACACGATGATCTCCGCCAGCTCCGCCCGGCAGCCCTCGCTCAGCGGCCGCCACTCGGAGGGGAGCTGGCACCCGTGCGTAAAAGTGTCCAGATGCGTAAAAACGCTGAGCGCTGCGAGGAGAGCCACGGGAAACATCTTGACGACCCGAAGTGTTACAAACTTCTGGACAGTTTCTAAACCTGGTGGTGATGCTTCACTGAAGAAAAAATCCCTGTTTGATCAAAATTGACTGCTTAATGTTAATTTCAGAATCTTCAAACTTCACAGTCGCCAGAAGTGAGTTGAAGTAACTTCTGATCATTTAATAGTCACCTGGAAGCTTGAGGATGCTCTACTTGATCAAAAACTAAAAAAAAATATATATATATATACAAATTTCACACGGAATTCAACCACAATGTTTTTGCCCATTAAGCAAACTTGCATGAGCTCATATCTTCTCGCTTCCAGACTCTAAACTAAAACTAAAAACTAAAACTAAACATTCAAATCTATTTGCAGAGACTTCAACTTCTCCAACCTGTTGCTCTGCTCCCAGTGCTCCCACCTCATCTGTCTGCAGCGGGAGCGACAAGCTTCAGCAGAGCGCGCCGGTGCTGCGTTCAAGGACTAAAGTGACGCTCCGACATTTGATGTTTCCATGTGAACTGGTTGGTGAGCTCAAGCGTTATGCAGTCGGAAAATAATAAGGACATAAAAGTTACCATTTGATACCTGTTGCCACCTGTTGAACTCGATAATGTCCTTAATGTTATAAAGCAAATAGGCCAATACACCCATACATCATCATTTGTGTTTTATTTTATTTAAAACATATATACAGTTAGTTAAAGTTCCTTTTAACGTTTCACGTGATCACTAGATATTTCATTAGAGTCAAGGTAATTACCTACCTGAATTCAGAAATTCTGCTTATTATTGAAGCCCATGTGATGGGAAAAAATCTGTTAAGTCATTATAATGACCAACTTTGTGGAAATAATGACTTAATATCTCAAAATAATAAGTATCTTTAAAGTATGTAATTTTTAATTAACATCATTCATTTGAGAAAGCTTCTACTGCCTTTATCAGGATTGATAGTTGCACAGGATAGCTGAAATACACACATGATATGTATATAATATATATATAAAATCTATATAAATATTTAAAGAAAAAATAGCCTAGAAATATAATTGCACAAAGTAGTAAAATATTGCACAGTAGGACATTATACGACGAGTTACGCAGTATAAATATAAAAAATACAAATATGTGATATGATTGTGTGGATATTTATTGTCATTATTGAAAAATAGATAATGTATAGTATATAATCTGAGGTGGAAATAGGCCTCGTGCAAAAAAATAGTGTGTTTTTACAGCTATGGATTTTGCAGTGAAAACACTGCCATCTAATGGACACTGACATAAACAGCATGTATATATGTTTCTTTTTCTATCACTGATTATATATATTAATCGAAAAAAAGCTGTAGTATTTTTATATTTGCCTTAATGGTTACATTGTACTCAAGTTTGGACTTAAGCAATCAATTGGAAGACTTATTGCAATTTATTAATATTCAGTAGTGACCTTGATGCGTTTTTGTAAAAAAGAAAATTGCAAGGTATTACATCAGAAAGGATTATATTTAAATAATTATTCTATATGTTTCCAAAGGCCTAAACACGTAAACGCGCAAACTGCCAGGAGGTTTAGGGAGTCTCCGGTGTCTCCTCTGTTGTTTCCAAAGTGCAGCAAGGTGACTCCTGCAGGGAATTCCCGCTGTCACATGACGGCTGTCCTCGCCCTCACTGATCTGTAAAACATGCGGATGGGCCTGTCACACAGCGGCTATTCTCATCCAGCTGCCGCCTATCTCACTCAGATCTGTTCACTGCTCTGCGACGTCACTTCGAGGAAATGAAAACCCTCGTTAGCCTTAGATCCTCTCTGCGTCATACCTACGATGGTTAGATCGTTGTAGACAGGAAGTACGTTGAATGAGCTTTTAAAATAAGAGCTAAAACTTGAAAATGATCAAATATAACAAATTAACGATAACAATATATTATAATGGTAACCTAATAGAGAAATAGTGTAGCAAGGATTGGTTATATATCGTAAAAAGGTATTTATCATTTGATTAAATAATGCAAAATGCAGGGGAATCATGTAGCCCAATTAAATGCAATTGAATTAAAATATTAATGAAAAATGACATATATATATATATATATATATATATATATATATATATATATATATATATATATATGATATCACATGATATCATGTATATGGCCCCGACCGGGTACCATGTGGCCACAAACCATATTTTAAAATAACAACAATAATGATAATTATAATAACAACAACAACAACAATAATAATAATAATAATAATAATACACTTTTTTGTATTTTTAATATAAAAACTGTGTCAGAGTATAATAATAATAATAATAATAATAATAATAATAATAATAATAATAATAATAATAATAATAATAGTTCTCGTACCTTCTTAAAAAAAAGCTACAAAAAAAAGTATTCTCAAATCAGGATTTTATTCTGAAAATGATTACCGGAAACTTTGTGTTTCATGACGTGTCTTGACGTTGCTACAAACGAGAAGCACTAGCACACGGTTGAACACCACATTTAGCCATTTCTGAGTGTTTCTCTGCGTTTTTGGAGTAAACATACAGACTGTGTTTAGTTCCGGAGTTGACAACAGGTGAGTTGAAACATTTTGACTTGTTTTTAACGTTTGCTGTGACGCACTTTGGCTCAGGTTAAACCACATCCGTATTGTGTAAGTTACTGGTAACTTTTCAGTGTTTACCAGGAGTCGCACAGCGGATGCTAGTGCATGGGCCCACCTAGAGAAAGTGAAAGTAAAATTATTCGTCCATATATTAAAAAATATACATCCATACCATTTCAGAGTGCGACAGTGTGGCTGTAATATACAAAGAATGTTTTAAAGTCGCATTTATCCAACTGGTATTCACAGTAGTACGTTATTACCAAAGTGGGTTACAGTTAAACAGTTACATCTCCTATTAAAATAGTATTTATGTATGACAGTCATTATATGAGGGCAGAAGCAGACCATAGTGTGTGTAGCATACTGCTGACATCTATTGTAATGTAATGAAACTATCATGTGAGCTGCTGATTAGGTAATTCCGGCTGTATGCTGCTTTTCTTCTGCTGCATGCTGAAGCACTGAGTCATTGGATGATGTCAGCATGGAGCATTTTTATATGTGTTTTGTTGAAATGAAAACATAGAAGGTAATAAGACAGGGAAACATGAATGAGTGTTCAGTAATTGTCAAAATTTTCTATTTGTTTAATTGGATTCTGACTCAAAATGTTATCAAACAAAGATTGTCTAGTTGTATCTGTGGATGTGATAATGCCTGTACTAGGCCCTGTGTATAAGTAGTCTTGGTAGGCCCCTGTCATGGTCCATGACAGGGCATAATCCATATATATATATATATATATATATATATATATATATATATATATATATATATATATATATATATATATATATATATATAGAGAGAGAGAGAGAGTGTAGAGAATATATATATATATATATATATATATATATATATATATATATATATATATATATATATATATATATATATATGTCAATCCAGGTTTCAGAGGGTTGAAGAAAAAACCCTGTTGTAGGGCAGACTAAGCCACATTGTGCCTTTCAGGGGTGAGAGGGGCCTCAGAGAGCTTTCACTTTTGTTTAAATTAAGTTCTGTCTATTAACTGAAGTATCCTGCAAATTTTAATTTTAGTTATGGCATGAAAGATTGAGTGAAAAAATTGCAAACAAAACCAAAAACCTTTAATTCCAGGTTTTTCCAGGTTAATCAGTCCCCACAGTTTCCACACGGCTCAATAATAAGTCAAGTAAGATTATTTATTTTTTTTAGAATTGACAGTACAAAAACAAATAATGTTAATGCTGGTGGGACAAGAAAGTTATGTTTCCCTCCAAAATGTTATCACTGTATATCTAAATCATCTTTATTACATTTGTGATGAAACAAGAGCTAAAAGAGGTCAACGTATTTTCATTTCTGCCACTGCAGCATTTCTACTGATGGTTACTGTGTCATTAGATAAATATCAATATTCTGCTGACATGATCAAACATCTTAGTGCCTTTTTCATTTTCCTCTTCTCAGCGTCATGGCGTCTGGAGGCCCCATGATGAATGGCGACATCTCTCGCTCACCTCCCAGTCAGTCTGGCACGCTGGAAGAAACCCTGCAGCAGATGAACATCCTCATCCAGGAGAACCGAGACTTGAAAGGTGAGTGTGTGGAAGTGAGGAAAACGTTTTTCGTTTGAGCTTATTATGTGCTGTTGCCGCACTATTAAAGACATCTGTTCCAGTCTTAGGAACAGTCAAAGGTCAGTGTACACTGTGTTTCTTACAGCTCATGTCAGGGTGGAGTTTCAGAGGTGAGGTGTGATAGAGCAGCTGAAGTGTGTTGAGACAGTAAACATAATAATAATGGAAAGGGACATAGTTTGACGCTTTGAAACCTAAGCAAATTGGCTTGATTTGTTTCAGTAAATAAGGCAATAAGCAATTTGAGGAAAAAAATGACCCAAAACTATCAAGAAATTAGTTAAAAAAAATAAAATAAAATAAAAATTCATTAAAAAGCAAAAAAATTAACCTGCAAAAAATTTAAATAATAATAATAATAAATTATTATCACTATTATTAATAATAATAATAAATATGTTTAATACATACTTATGATTATTATAGAAATATTTTTCTGGACATTTTTCGTGTTTTTTAAAAACTTTTAAGATCTGGTTATTTCTGGCAGTTTGGAGAAAATTACTCGCCAAGTTGCCAATTACCTTTTTCCAGTCTTCAAAAATAATTCAGACCAATTTGTGTCAATACCTTTGTTTGAATACCTTTGAAAGGCGTGTGAATGCAGCCCAAAAAAAAAATGATGCCAGTCCAGGTTTCAAAGGGTTAAATGACTTGGCTCGTACAATGTAAATTTATTTGCATTCTCCATTTGTGTTGCGCTCAGAGGCCCTGCGCCAGACCAACCTGACGATGAAGGAGCGTTTCGAGGGTCTGTCTGCGTGGCGACAAAAGCAGAAGGAGGAGCGGGACTTCCTGGAGAGCAGGCTGGAGGAGGCTCGGGGCCGCATGGAGGCGCTGACCCTCCAAAACCAGGAGCTGACCAGGAGAACAGAGGAGGAGGGGAGGATAGGAGGAGCTGCCGGAGGCTTGATGGTGAGGATATAACCCTGATATTAATTTTGATTATTTGTCAAAGCACCTAAGAGCCAGTGTTGTGTTCTTCTGATGTTATATATTTTTAAAGGTCTTCATCATATTTTCTGTTTTATATGATATTTCATCTTTTGACACTTTGTCCAAATTATTGTGAATTAAAGGCCAGTTTCAGTATTTTTTAACCTGGATCCTATTTTCCTATGCTTTTGTGACTAATGGGATCAACAGTCTTTTAAATTGGTCCAGTACAGAGCAGGTGGCCAACAGTCAGCAGCGGCAAAACAGGCGTATTTACATTCACTGAAACTGCTTGTTTTTGCCACTGACAGGCTCATATTACTATACTTAATTTCTGACATTATGCAAAGGATCCCTACAGAGTAAGACCTTTTTGTAAAACAGTAAGATCATTTTTGTTTAACTAGAAACAGCCAAATCGCCATTTCCAAACTCACCAGACTGCATTTAAATAAACAATAATTTCATCATGCATTGAACCAGCATATTTTCACATCTAACTGGGTGAA